>NW_021604647.1:2511280-2551793 GCF_004785775.1 Grammomys surdaster | reverse complement strand
CTCTCTCTCTCTCTCTCTCTCTCTCTCTCTCATTCCTGACTAATGTCTTTTCTCTAATTCTCAGCTACCACTAACTCCTGCCTAGTTCACAAGACTAGGCAAGTCTCTCTCTGTCCCCCTCACCTCTCCTCTCCACGTGTTCTCCAGCTTGAAGACACAATGGCTGTGACTCCCTAAGCCCCACTCTTTGCTCCTTCCCCAGGAGTCCAGCTAAAAGCACCAATCGGGGCCTACAGAAACTGTGTGCTGCCTGCCAGCTTCTCCCAGGAGCTGCTGCCCCCAGTCCAGCTTCCACGTGTCTCTCCCTCCCATAACTCAGTCTTTGACAAAGAATGTCACTGTTTCTGACTCTCCTAACAAGCCCCTATGTTTCTTGCTTTGAACTTTTCTTCAAGGTTGGCCTTTCTTCTTCTCAACATTTAAGATTTAAAATGGGGGATACCCTGACTACTCTGCTAGAGTACAGACACCACATGACAGAGCAAGTCCACCTCCCCCACTGCTTCTATACCCGCCATTAATGTTTTTTCTCCCCAACAGAATACCTGCAACAATGTTCGTGCTTCTCAACCCCAAATTTTCTTTCTTTTTATTTAAATGCTTCCTTTTCTCCCTAACAACTCCTAAAACAACAATGTTCATGGTTTTCAACCCAAATTTTTTTTGCTTTTTGTTTTAGCACTTCCTTCTCTCTCTAATACTTGTGATATATGTCCAACATTTTTTTCAATTTTTAAAAAATTTCTTCAAGGTTCAAAAGTTATCTAAATCTACTTCCACAGGTTAAATCAACATACTGATCACCATTTTCAGCTCTTAATTAACAACTAGTTTCACTTTACAGACAAACTGTTGTTGCCTATACCAGATACATAATTAACATGATGTTTTTCTCCTTCAGCCATCCAAAAACAGACTCAAAGATACCTTCCAGGACTAAAATTTCTTCAAACACCTATGTCTTTCTAGGATCTTATGACAGACCATGACATGCTTGCTCCCAAGTGATTTAATGCTCAATATCCAGCCTTTGCAGACATCTTCCTGCTGGAGATGCTGTTTCTCTGTGATTATACCCACAGATCCAACAGAGACAACTCCATCTTCTAGAACCTGCCTGGGATGCCAAGCTACATTCTCCCAGCCACCTCGTCTGACTGCAGACTCCAGAGACACGCTGAGACCCAGAGATGCACTCAAATATCCAGAGACACTCCCTGAGTCGTACAGACAGATCCAGACCTTCCAGCTACAAATTGAACTCTTTTGCCAAAGTCAATTAGCTAAAGTTACATGTTAGTGAGGAAAGCATAATGTCTATTTAGATTAATCAGATGTCATTACCCTCAAACTGTACCACATATATTTAATTGGTTCAATGATTCCTTGCCTTCCCAAACCCGGCCCTTAATTCCTTTTACCCTGTGGCTTAGTTATATTGCACCACCCTCTGGCCTATGTAGTGTTTTCTTTTGACTTCCTCATCCAAAATTTTCACTAGAGATGACACAGAGATACCCCTCATTTTATGAAAGAGAAGAGAGTGGGATGTGGGGCAGTGAGTGATGAGAGACAGCAGGGCACCTGGTTGAATGAGCTTTTGAACCCCAGAGACCCCCCTGTGTTCAGCTCTGTTTCTGGGCCCCTGGCTCTTTCAGCTTCGGCCCTCCACAGCCCCTCCCACAGAGGTTTGCCAACATCTAGGTAGAGGGCGTGACTAACAGACTTCCATATTCATGAGTTATCTAAGGCGGGGGGGGGGGGCATAGCTAATTAAGCTGTTCCTCCCCAGTCCCTCATCTTTCCTACTCCCTATTTAAGCCAGCCCCCCCCCTGGCTTTTGTGGGGGCGCACATTCAGATCCAACTATCATACCATAAACAATAAACTTCTTAAGTCCACAGATTCCACGTGTCTTCTGGGACCTGCCGCTGCAAAGCTTCCAGCATCTGGAACCCTAGACCTTCTCGTGTATGTGGGACCTACTGAGCAGTTCTGGGACCCGCCATGGGCCAGGGCACCCCAGCACCTGTTTATTCCCCACAGGGGAGAAGGAGGTCAGAAAGAGAAAAGAATCAGAATCAGAGTCAGAGAGTTCAAACAGTCCCTTTTATAGCAAGTCAGGCCTACCTGGTTGTTGCTAGGTAACTGTTGGGTGGGGTGTAGAAGGAATGCCAACATTAACTGCTTTTGAAGCAAGTGGGTCAACAAAGATAGTGAAAGCAGCCTTCCTGAGATGGTGGCTTTTGTTCTCAGAAGACTGTAAAGAGAAGGCTTTAGGGACTTCTGAGTATCTGAAAAGGACCAATAAATGAAATAGGAGGACACAGACCCATATAAAACACCCACAACAGAGTCGATTTAATGGACTTCCAGCATTAGGCTTCTCTAATTCTAAAGGGTTAAAGTTGCTCCTTTTCCTTTGTGTGTGTGTGTGTGTGTTGGCAGATAAAATAAATATTTAAAAAAACAAATAAAGTGAACTTACTTTATCCTGTGCCTCCAACACATTGTGGCCAGAATAGGCAGGCAGCCTTTTCTTTTAAGCTACCCTCTCCATCATCTCAAATACTTAATGACATATCTGAGAGAGAAAATTGTACATTTTCTACAAGGGAGGGAAAGGGTAGATCTTGATACTTGCTGATCAAGGCTGGTTGTGGCTCTTGACTCTCGCTGGTTAGGAAGCTTAGTTTTTGCTGATTTATGTAATTCTGGAATTGTGAGTAGAGACATGCTACCCCTATTCCCAGTAACAGTTTGAGTCAGTTTTTTTTTCCTCTAACCAAAGTAACTGTAGAACTGAGCAGTATGTGGGTTGCTGATTTCCAGGCAACCTGTAAGTCTTCTGCTGGTCAGGAATCAGGATCTGCAACTAAGATAATGTTGTGCCAGGGAAATGTTAGTGATCCCCCAAAACACACACAGGAGCCAATCTGATGCAATGCACAGCAGGCTCTTTATTCTATTCCAGCTAGCTGCGCCCGCCCCCCCGCCCCAACATACCACTGTCACACAGGATGGTTTTGGTGGTGGGGAAGTCCCAAATATCCATCAGGGCAAGGCTTTATAGTAAGCAGCAAGAAGGGAATATGTGTACAAGCATCTAATTGGAAAGTTATTGTGGCCTTTAACATAATTGGCTGGTGCTGGGAGTCATATCATAAACTTAATTTCTGCTCCCCTCTGCATTGGTGGTTGTTAGACAGGGGGTGGGCTTGTAACCTGCGGGTGTAAGTTTGTTAGAGAAATAACCTAGAGACACTGGTCTTGTTGAGGGTGTAACCTGGAAATGCTGGTCTTGTTGGGGATTAGCCTAGAGACTGGAGTTAAGCTCAGGTTTTGTTGTGGGGGCAACTAGGAAATTAATACTAGGTACCAGCCTGTTTGTCTACCTGAGTTCAAACTTAGATCAGGTTCTCTGAATTGGAGTATGAACTTAAAAGCTTTGGTATCTCAGATGTAAGAATATAATTTCAGGTCTCAGCTTGAATTTAACATTAAAAGACCCTTAAGTTTGAATTTCGGCTCAAATATTAACTGCCCCAGGACACATCCTGGGAGAAAAACATTACAAAAACATATTCCAGAGGAAGGGCCCAAGATAAAGGATAACCAGGAAGCTAGGCCCTTCACACATGGGTAAACAGAAGCCACTTAAGCTAACCCTCATTGTTGTAAAGATAAGTGCAAATTGGAGTTACTTAGAAACCGGGCCTGGGAAAGGCTATTTGAAATCCTTTATAGTTATTGTTTAAGACGTAATTAACTCTCCTTGTGAACTCTGTAAAAATGGTATATAAGCTGCTTTTAGCTGAGGCCCAGGACCCCTCTTACCTTCTCGTAGGGGAGCTCCAGTATACTGGCATTTTATCATCAATAAACCTCATGTTATTACAGCGAATCCCATCTGTGAATGTTTCTGGGGGAGCACGTCCCCTGGTTTTGGATCTTTAGGTCCAACACAGTAACTCTGGATTCCTTTCAATTGGCCTTTCAAATGCACTCTCTGTAACAGGCTCCGAGACCTTAGCACAACTGACTCCATGATGGAAGTACCATTCAGATCGTAAAACTCAGCGAGTTGACAGCACCATCTGCCAAAATGAAAACAAAGATCTAATTTATCAATGTCTACAGTCCTGAGAAAGTCTCTTAATTATTAACCTTGCTTTTTGGCTTCTGTAGTTCCTCTTCTGGCTAACTATTCTTGTTAACTGAAGTGTGTCAACCTAAAATATGTTTTTTGTACTTAAAGGCTCAGAGAAAGGCTTGGGTCTACCCTGGGATCCCAAACAGTGTAGTTACCAGCTGGCTAGTAAAGACTCCCTATTGGCTCAAACCCATGTCCAAGTAGCTTTCTGGTGGCTACCCCACAACACCCTCCATAACAAAAAAAAAATTAATACACTGGTAAACAGATCCTTGAGGATTAAATAAAACAAAACTAGAACACATAAACAAAGCAACCACTTTGAACTTGAATGATAATTTAAAATTAAAGATTTTAAAACCTTTTAAAATAAAAATAAAATAAAAATAAAATCTTTAAAATAAAAACAATAAATCCAAAGGCATTTACACATTGCCTCTTAGGTTTGGTATGTTTGTTTGGGTTTTCTTTCCTCCTCTACATCCTCCTCCTTCTTATTCCAATGAAGCACAAAGCAAAAGAAAACCCTCAGAGAGGCTCATATCAGGGACTTTCATTGAAAGTTTTGTAATCTAATTAAGACAGAGAGAGAGAGAGAGAGAGAGAGAGAGAGAGAGAGAGAGAGAGGAAAATTATGTAAGACAGTTGTATAAACACCAGCTGTTGAGGGGAGGGAGCCCTAGAATATGCAGATCACAAACCAGTGTTTCCATTTGTTTTGAAGTTATGCTCAGAGGTCTTCCTCAAGGACACGCAGAGTAACTGAAGACAGGAAAGAATACACTCTAACTATCTGGAAAGGCAGAAATATACATATATACATTTTATTTTACTTTGATACCTGGTTTTAAAGTCTGAAATTGCTTTTGTAGGATAGATAGATAGAAATGTTCATTCTAGTAGCTTCACACTGCAGGGCTCAGCATGTCTGCCCCACTCAAATCCTTCAGCCAGAGACATGCACCTTTATTCAGCTTATCTTTCAGAAGTTCAAGGCTACACCACTCAAATGACTCAGCTCTCTGTTCAATTACTTCTTATAATGTGTAAAAGCTGTCAAAGAATTTATAAACCATGCATACCCCTGCACTCAGGAGGCTGAGCCAGAGGGACTACAAAGTTTGTGACCAACTTGGAGTACATAATAAGATCCTGTAAATAATGGGATCTACTGCTAGGTGGAGCACACCCTTACCTACTCCTTCAAGGATTAATCCAATGGGCAGGTCAGAGATCTGCTATGGCCTCTCTCAGGAAGGCAGACTCACATATCACAGCCCTTAGAAGCCAGGACAGCTCTATGAGCTGAGGTACTATGAGGTTCAGCTGAGTTGCCCTCCCCTTCTAAGGCTGTCTTTTGTCAGTCTATGTCCAAAATGCCTTCAGTTCTGTAAGATGGTCATGTCAGAGGTAGGTTCTTCAGGTCTCCTTCCTTTAACATCAAGAATAGAATATTTAACAGTTAAGCATGTGGAGCCTCAAGTTTCTGTATTATTGAAAGATCTGTATCATCATAGTCATTTGGACTATTAAGTTTTTAGGAATAGTCTTTGAGCAGTAAAAAGAAAAATAGTCCTGGGACAAAAAAGTTATATCCAACAAGAATAAGACAGGAACCTCTTAAGAAATGGGACAGAGAATAGGGGTTTGTGGAGTCCCCATAAGGAAAAGAGATGGAAAAAAAAAGACCAAAACATTAATTACAGAGTTTAAAAGAAGGCTTGAGCTTTGGTTAATATCTGAAAGAGAAAGTCAGGAGAGAAAAAAAGAAAATAAGACTGTGAGTCAGACTTCAGAATGGCATTGATAGATAACAGCTGTCTGGGGGGTTTTGGAAGCCTTTGAGTTTCCTGTACCATGAGAGTTTGTGCTTAAACAGGAATATGTTATTCCCGAGAAGCTAGGTATTTCCCTCTGGGAGAGTTACTGGAGACACAGAAGTGAGTGCGTATGTGAAACATTTTGGCCAGTGTGCTCTATAGAACTTAGACTTTTCCCCTATCCTGTAGAGAGCCAGAAAAGTCTGTATATTAGGCACCTTAGATCATTTCCCTCCATTTCTACAAAACAAGTCCAGCTATTGCATAGTATTAGAGGTTACTATTTTCTTTGCCCAAACTTTTCTATCACCTAGACTGTATTGAGGCCAGAGAATACTGTAGTAATATACTAGCTTCTTTTTAAAAAAGGTTTTCAGGATCTGATTTATCCTAACTCTTGAGGCTATGTCACAACAGCAAGACTAAGCACACATCAGTGATGATCCTAAGGGCAAAGAGACAAGCTCTAGAGCCTTGGCAGTGGACTAGGGCATCCCTGTTTGAGTCAGGGTTCTTTAGAGAACACAACCAATAGGATAAACTTACCATGATTTAAAACAGTAATAACAGCAGTCACACATATACCAAAATAAAGTGTAGTATTCTGCCTTTCTCTAAAGTGTTATTCATAACCCACCACAACCTCCCAATGCACCAGACAATTAATTGTCTACCATCAGGAGTCACAATATACTCCTGAAAAACAAGGTTGAAGGGTATTGACTGTGCAAAGATGATGATAGGAAAGAGTTGCTAGGGTATGATTTAACCCCCACAGCAGCACTCCATAAAAAACTAGAGAGACATATCTGACTGCAGAGAAAAACACAAGTCTGACCTTAGACATGAGTTCTGTGGGTGAACTTGTATTATTTCATAATGAAAATGCAGTAATAGGCATATCTGTTGAGTAATTTCCCAGAAACACAAGGCCAAGTGAGAAACAGGAAAAGGGAGTAGGCCAGGGGTGAATAAATGTAGGGTCTGAGATATGGCTGTAGACTACGATACATATTTCTAGGTACTAGGTTTTAGTGGGTACAAATGCTGAGTGCTTTCAGCTACCAAAGTGCATCCTAGTAGACTGTTGCTGTCTTAGGGTTTCTATTGCTGTGATGAAACACCATGAGTAGGTGCTTCATCTACTGTTGTCAAAAGCAACTTGAGCAGGAAAAGGCTTATTTGGTTTACATTTCCATGTTCATCATTGAAAAAAGTCAGGGCTAGAACTTGAACAGGGCAAGAAACTGGAGGCAAGAGCTGATGCAGATGCTATGGAGGAATACTGCTTACTGACTTATTCCTCATGGCTTCCTCAGCCTGTTTTCTATTAGAACCCAGGACCACCATCACAGGGATGGCATCACCGAAATGGGCATCTCCTACATCAATCACTAATTAAGAAAGTGCCCTACAGGCTTGCCTATGGCCTGATCTAATGGAAGCATTTTCTTAACTGAAGCTCTACTCTCAGAAGACTCCAGCTTGTGTCCAGTTGACATAAACTAGCTATCACAGTTGCATTCTCATAAAGATTGATTCACTGTGGAAATCCAGAGAAAAAGGCATACTGTAGACAGTGTCCTAAGTTCTAAGCAGACAGTGGAGTAGGAAAAAAGTTAGTTGAGCCTTTGTGAAGTAGTGTGCAGATAGTTACTAAGCACCTACTGTGTGCCAGAGACAAATTTAAGCATCAGGGTTCCACAAGAATGTAAGATAGAATCCAACTGCTATTAGGTCACAGGACCTTAAGCAGCCTTCCCTGCCACAGGCACCCCACAGAGACATTGTCTTTGTATTCCTAGTTATCAGATTGTTAGGGTCAGCAGGGATGTTGATCCCTGTTTTCACCTCCTTCCCTTACTGGGAATCAGAGAAGCTTGACAAAAGGTTATACTGGAAAAGCACCTCACCCTCAGAAAAGTGTAAGAGATTCTCACTTCTCCACATGGGCCATGATTTCTTCTCTGCAGAGTTATATCATGCTGTCTAATTCTGATGCTGGGTCCTGAACTTTCCTTGGAGCTTTCATGATGCTGTTGTTTAGTCTGTCTATCTGTCTGTCTGTCTGTCTGTCTGTCTGTCTATGGCATTGATAACTCTTCTAATAAACTCTTTACCTCAACAATCTGTCTGAATGTCCCTCTTTAACTTATATCTGAGACCTTTCAGGTTCCATCTGTGAACAAAGAAAGTTCCTGCTCTCTAGTTTCAGATAATCAAGTAAGTGGATATATATATATATATATATATATATGGTGTGTGTAAATATAATTATATTTATTGTATTGTATTTCATTGTATTGTATTGTGACAAATGCTATTTGTTTAGCAGGAGAACATCGTGCATGTCACTTGAGATAGTATGAACAGAGACACTGTTGCTTGGACAGAGACTTGAGAGAAGGGAAAGTATGAGGCCTTCAGCTTGCAAATCCAAGTTGGCTAGATTAATAGGTGGTTTTAGAAAATTGCCACCAAAAAAGCCACCAAGGTTTTGTGAACTGAACAAACTTTGGCCCCCTGTATCATTGGTCTTGCTGATCCTTCTCTGGATACTGACATATAGCTGGGCTGTAGATGACTCTTCAGACTGCTTGTCAACTTGTCCTAGGGTGTCTGCGGTAATCATCTCAGATAATGAAAACATGTAGCTCACTGCCTGTAGAAATGGGGACAAAAGTATTCAGACTACATGCATCCATTCTGTCAGAGTTCTGCTGGGATCAGGAACCAAAGCCCATACTTCGACAGTCAGTGACCTTCAGGAAGCCTAGATCCCACACATTAAAATACAAATGATGTTTGGCCCATTTTTATCTATGTTTCTGCATCCATGGATTCAACCATTGATGAAAAATATTTAAAACAAGCTGTATCTCTGTTGAATATGTTGACTTTCTTTCTTATTATTATTCTCTAAAGAATATAACAACTCAATTATTTACATAGCATTGGCATTATGTCAGATATTAATTTAGACAGGATCAAAAGTATTTGAGATATACATGGGTTATAGGCAAATATATTATTTTATATAAGGAACTTCAGTGTTCTTGTATTGTAGTTATATAGGTGTCTGATCCAAGCCTCCCAGGTACTGAAGGACAAAACTATTAAAAATTTTCAGACATTAGGCATTAATCTATTTTGAAAATAGTTAAAGACTATAGAGAGAATATCTTATGTCTGTATGGATGTGGCACCTGTAAGTACTAAATCTGATGGCCTATGACTTAGGCAGAAAATAGGAGGTGGAACATCCAGGAGGAGTAAGAATTCTGGGATAAAGCCAGGTGGGAGATTTGGCCCAGAAGATGTGATGAGATGGGCACATGGTACCTGACATGTGGACACAGGCAACTAGCCAAAAGGAAGATTGTAGGTTAAAATAATTGGGTTTAGTTATGATTTAGTCAGGCTAGAGTCTAACTATATGGCCAGGGTATATGAAAACATATTTTGAGTTTGGATCTTATTTCTGGGAGCACTGGGCTAGAAGTAAGACCTGGACTGAATCACTACAGAAAACAATATTTAGGTGTTAAAAATATTATTCCCAGATGATTTTAGAGAATGCATCTTCTTGGGAGATGAGTTGCAATCTTCAGTGCGAACCAAGGCTGGAGGTGGGAGCTGTGAAAGTGCTACCCCAGAAGGCTGCCTGCTGTGTCAAAAGTTTCCAGTTCCAGTGGCTACACCGTGAAAGCAGGGTAACATGAGGGCTTCTTTAGGCTTCCCATTCATGACTCCATTTGCCTGAGAACTCTTTCTATGACTACAGGCATATAGGTGCATAAAATATGTAAAAAACCCCAACATTTATGAATAGAAAATCAAGTTTACTTTAAAAGTTATCTAGTATACACAGTTTACTATTTATTCAGGAGAAAAGCAAATTCAAACACTAGTGAAGTAGATTGTTTGTGTTGTTTTGTTCTTTGTTTTTGGTGGGGGACAGGATTTCTCTGTGTAGCCCTGGCTGTCCTGGAACTTACTCTGTAGATCAGGCTGGCCCAGGACCCTCAGAGATCTGCCTGCCTGTGCCCCTCATGTGCTGGGATTTAAGGTGTGCATCCCCACTGTCTGGCATGCTTGTTTATGTTTACATAAAGAACTAAGCTTTGGCAGAATATTTGGTATGGCAAGGCATAAAACATCATTGACATCTTTAGATTTGGCTGAAATTTTATTATTTTGTAATTGCCAATTGCCAAAGATGCTTCTTCACATAAATATTCAGAACAAAAGTAGCAGAAGTGTGTTTAGGGCCGTTTTGAGATAGGGTCTCACTGTATCTATGACTGGCCTTGAACTCAACATGTAGAACATGATGGCCTTGATTTTATACAGATTGGCCTGCCTTTGCCTCTCAAGTGCTGAGATTACAAGCATATGCCACCATACCTGACTCAACTAGAGCTGCTGTTGTGGTGGTGGTGGTTATTCTTGTTGTTCATTTTTATGAAACTTAAGCCAATAACTCAGTCAGAAATCTTAAAAATTAGACAATCTAATATAACACACTATGAAAGCTAAGCTTGATGATCTGAAGCTCACATGCCAAGGAGCAATGGAAGAAAAATGCTAAGTTCTACTGTGCTTGCATGCATCAGAAAGTGGTATGTATGTACCATGAAAACACTGTATAGAGTGTACAGTCTGTACTCAGAGCTGAGGAATCTCAGAAGGTGTTTTCTGGTTCTGTGTAGCATAGTGGTGTATGATATATGCAGGACAAAGTGCATATGTTATGTGCTTAGAAATAAACTGCAGTGCAGCTTCAGGGTCAGCACTGCCAGAACACAGATACATTATGTTTCGCCTTGATTTTTTCTTGGTCATCTTGTGTCCAGAAACATTTATAATTGCCAGAATTTTACATGTAGAGTCATTATGAGGGTGCACACCTGTAATTTTAGTACTTGGGAGGAGTACAGAGGCACATTGAATAGTTCCATGTTCTCCTCAGTTACAGGGTCAGCCTGGGCTATAGGAGACTATCTCACAAGGTGAAACACAACAAAACAACACAGAAGAATCTAGGTAAAAGATTGTATGTAATATGTTTTGAATTTCATGAGATCATTCTCAAAAGATGTTTCGTTCATTGCCCAATGCTGTAGATGTTCCAAACACATCAGGGGCTAGAACTGTCCTTATTTGACCCAAACCTCCCCAGCCTGAGGGCTTTCTTGCCAGTCCCCGTGTCTTCAGCATGCAGCTCCCATCAGGGACCAAATTAAACACTCAACGAGTGTTGTTGCATCAGCACACGTTGGGAATCATGAGTAGTAAAGAATAAAGTTTTATGAAACTGACACCCTGCATTATTGCTGAAAGCTCTTTTGCATATCAGAAAAACATAGATTTCCAGACTGTGTAATGATTTGTAAATTCACAGCACAGTGTTCTATTCCTACCTTCTGGCCAAAAGGTAATATTTTCTTTTTTTTTTTTTTTGTTTTTGTTTTTGTTTTTGTTTTTTTGAGACAGGGTTTCTCTGTGTAGCCCTGGCTGTCCTGGAACTCACTCTGTAGACCAGGCTGGCCTCGAACTCAGAAATCCACCTGCCTCTGCCTCCCAAGTGCTGGGATTAAAGGCATGCGCCACCACTGCCTGGCTAGGTAATATTTTCTATACAGGCTCTGTCTACAATGCATCTTGACTCAGAAAACAGTTTTGACAAATGCCATCTTGTGTATCCGTGTATGAATTCTGTGAGTGAATTGATGCTACCTGGGTTGAGAAAACTACCTGGGTTGAGAAAGGTTGTAGCATGGAGATATTGTCCTGGTCACCAAGGCTTATTATTAATATGTGATGTATGCAAAGCCATATGATATGTGAAAAATGAAAAGAAGGGCTGGAGATGAGTTCAAATTGCACTTTCAGCTTTAGGATTTTCAGGCAGAAAGTGGGTTGCACTTTTAAACGTCTGCCAGAGGACTAACAATGTTCATAGCTCCTCAGTTAAGGTCCTATGACGGGTGGAGCCTCCTGAATCGAAGTTTATTATTGATGCATTCAATCTAACACATTTTGGTGCCTCATGTGAGGAACATGTCACACCGTGTGAGGAATCTCTAATGACTAAGTTTAAGCATTTTTGAGCACCAAGTGTGAGGAAAAAGTAGCCCTCCTTCATGATCGTTTGTTGAGGATGTGAATTTTGGATGTTTTGTTTTAGTTTCCAAAAGGGACAGGAGACTCTGAATCTCCCCAAGAATTCCACTTTGTCTGTCTGTAGTGGTGATAGTTGTCAAGGTGAAGGGAAATTGGGTATCTAAGGCTGGTCTGATCTGGTGAGTCAATCTTAGGAGCAGGGATCCATGCAACAAGACCAGTATGATTCTACTTCGACTTCTGTTACCAGGAAAGAGCTCAGCTTCCCCTAAAGTGCCTGTTTTTCCACTTTCTTTGTTCCCTAAATATCATAGGCACACACTACAGCTAAGAAATTTTCTTAAAGAAATTGAAACAAAAACATTAAAACAAACTTGCAAACTTTCATTTTTGAGCACACCATATATGCACAATTCCTGTGGGGCCTCCTGTCCCAGAACCCATTTTCATGAGACAGTACAGCAGTCCTTTCACTTCCTGCTACACCAGTAAACAGACCTCTTCCTGTTCTTCCCTGAGGCTACCTGGCTGGCCTATCAATAGCTATCAACTCAGCTTCCACCTTAAAAACATTCTGGGTTTTCAATATCTTTAGATGCAAAGGATGGACA
This sequence comes from Grammomys surdaster, assembly GCF_004785775.1. NCBI lineage: Eukaryota > Metazoa > Chordata > Mammalia > Rodentia > Muridae > Grammomys > Grammomys surdaster. The sequence goes on along the minus strand of NW_021604647.1, from coordinate 2,539,083 downwards.
TAATGCTTCTCTGATGATGAAAATTTAATGCTTAAAAGGTGTTTAGTTTTAATGATATAAACTTAAAAGCTTTAAAATGTTTTATTATTGTAGTCTCTTAAGTAGGAAAATTTCAAAACTGATTCTTAATTACCTGCCAGCCCTCAATTAATTAATAAGCTAATGGAACTTTCTGAAAGGTTCACAGAGCTTGCTACTACCAGGCCTTAAATAAGTAACTGAGTGTCATAGTTTAATGACAATGACCTCCACAGCCTCATATGTTTGAATGCTTGATTTCCAGTTAGCTGAACTATTGGGAAGGTTTGGGTGGTGTGGCCTGTTGGAAGAGGTGAGTCTCTTGGGGTGGGCTTTGAGGCTTCAAAAGCAATCACCAGGCCCAGTCTCTCTCTGCTTCCTGGCTATAGATCAGGATGTAAGCTCTCAATGACTTCTCCAGTGTCTGCCTACCTGCCACTGTGCTCCCTACCACAGTGATAATGGACTATAACTATATTGTCCCTGAAACTATTAGCAAGCCTCAAATTAAATGCTTTCTTCTATAAGCTGCTTTGGTCGTGATGTCTTCTCATAAGTAGTAAATAATACAGGAAATAAATATAAATAAACAAACAAACAAACAAAAAAGTCTTTGTTAATCTTCTATAGTATTAGACAAAAAGATAATAAAGAGATTGCTACCACTTTTTTTTTTTTCTGGCTTATAAAATACAGATTCTGACTACAAGAAACTTCATCAGTGCATGGCTGCAACTGTTTTTCATACTGATGATATAATAAAAAAAAAACCATAATTGTGGGTACTAAAAAACCAAAAGTTCCAATTCTAACAATAGCCTTAAGGGCTCTGGGTGTTTCAAATGTAAAAACCACCAGACCATTCCTTTCCTAGAGCAGATAGGCTTTTCAGTAAGATAAGTAAACTCATACACAGCTTTTAATGAGAAAGCAAACTCAAAACTATCATGCTGTTGCCATTGAATTAAAAATTACTTTTAATTAGTCTTTTGAACTCTAACGACTCAAAGAAAGTTGCCTTTTCAACAACTACTCTCAATAATCAAACATCTATGTATTGATTAGGGTTTCTTAGGGCAGTGGTTCTCAATCTCTTTCACATTACTGTAGGAGTGGTTCTGATGCTAAGGTCCTGTTTCCCAATTGGTTCTTGATCTGTCAGTTAAGAAGCCATAGGACAATTGCTGGGCAGAAGCAATAGGCAGGACTTCCAGGTCCCTAGAGTCAAGAGACAGACACAGAGGAGGACAGAGTTCATATGTTTCTGATGGAAAAAAGGTGACCAGCCATGTGAGATCTCAAATGCAGTAGCCACACAGGCTGCTCCTACAAGTAGGTGGTTGGGGGTGTTTAGCAGGGACTAGATATAACTGACGTGCAGAAATAAGAATATTGATAAGGGCATGCTTTCCCATGTGGGAGATAAGCATCTCCCAGCAACTGTGTCAAAGGCAAGTTGAAACTGAACAACTATTGTAAGGGACCCCCGAGGGGGAGACCTCACTCTCACCCGGAGTTGCGCGCACCCAAGAAAACACGGAGACCGGTTTGATGCAAAATAGCAAAAGGTAGTTTACTGACAAGGGCCCTTGGGTCAAAAACGCATCCCATGCAAGGGAAGGATTTTGACCCCCAGCTCTGTCAGTTTAAAGTTTATATAGGGAACGGAGCAGGGGGAAGGGGGAGAGCGGAAACTTTGGCGCAGTTACATTTGATTGGATATTTTAAACATCAGCAATAGGTGTAAGTTATCATTTTGGCAGGCATAGCAAGCTTTTCCTGGTGGTCATGATGACTCGTATTTTTTTGTATTTTTGGCCATGAAACCTCAGACCTTCTGATAGGAGAATAAAAACACCAGATGGCCCATTTCTCATTTGGGCATGTTTAGACTTGTCAAGGTTTGTCTTTGTTTTGTTCCTACATTCGTGGTCACCTTGCCCTAGGAGGAACTGGTTATTTTTTTGTTTTGGCTGTTTTCAGCAAGTTGTTGGTGGTCTGGGGGGTTCTGTTGAGGTATTTTGATTTTTTGGCCTTACACTATGTGTATCTATGTCCTTTATCTGTGAATTCAAGGGAAGCTGGGTGTGGGCTGGTAGCATAGCCTATTCCCAGAGCTTAGGCTGAATGGCAAAGCTACACACAACACATTGCCACCCTTCAATACTGTTCTTTATGTTGTGGTGACCCTGTACCATAACTTTATTGTGCACATCTTAGGACAAACACAAAAATACTTAAAAGATGCCTTCTTCTTTAATTTGTTTTACTTTTTATCAGTGAATACAGGTGATAACAGTTATTATTATGGCCTTTCATATATATGCATAAACCTTCTTAAATCACATATTAATCTTTCATTTTCCTTTCCCATGCCTCTCTTGTGTCCACTGGTCCTCTTCATCTTCCCAACTAGTACTCTTCTTTAACTTCTTTCTCTCTCCCTCCCTCCACCTCTCTCTCTCTCTCTCTCTCTCTCTCTCTCTCTGTGTGTGTGTGTGTGTGTCTGATGTGTTTATTTATGTGTTTCAGTGACTCTAATTAGGATTGCTTTCATGAGTGTGGCTGAGGGGCTATTTATAGGTGCATGAATATCTTCCTATGATTATAGAACTCAAGAAAATGTCTTCTCTTCTTTCAGCAACAATTAATTACCAACAGCTCCTGACAGGGGGATCATGAGCTCCTCTGTAAGTGATAGAATGGAAACAGGCTCAGGATAGTGCAGGCCTGATGAAGGCAACCACAGCTGGTGTGAGCTATGAGTGTAAGCCATGCCATGCTTGTAAGACAGCATTGCATGACTTCTACTTCATCCTCCAACTGTTATAACCTTAAAAAGATATCATCCATCCAACACACTAGAATCTTTTCTCTTTTATATACTATGATGGTTTGAAGGAGAATAGTTCCATTGGGTCAAAAATGTAAGTTTTCAGCTACTGCTACTGCACTATTCCTGCCTGCCTGCCTGCCTGCCACGGTGCTCTTTGCCATGATAAGGATGAACTAACCCTTTGAAATTGTAAGCAAGTCTTTAATTAAATGCTTTTAAAGTTGTCTTGGTTATGGTGTCTCCTCACAGTCATAGAACAGTAACCAGGACAACAGTCTTAACATAGCTGTGAATACTGTGAACTGCACTTGTGACCAGCATAGTAAGACATGTCAATGGGCACAACAGGGGCATGACCGTTATGGGGGTAACCAACCACTTTTTGATTGGATTTCAGGACTGCTCCATAGAAAGAAACATAGGCCTGAATTTACAAATCTGGCCAAGAACACAGGGTTGAGGAGATTATAACCCCAGGGTCTGAACCTACTACATTTGTCTTGCTAAATGAACATAGTATCAAACTGCCTTCTAAATTCATATCTCTATACTCATAGATTAGTGCATCTCTCAGACACATCAGAATAGTTTTTCCAAAGCTTAGGGATCATTCTGAAAGAGAAAGTAGAAAGTAAGTATTAGAGGTCAGGTAGGACTAAATCAAAACAGTGTCTTCTGGACATGACAGGATCCTGCTGTCATGAAAGTACAGCAGCTGTGGTTGCCTGCATAGGATCAAGCCAGTCAATATTCCAGCATTGAAGGGAGGAGACTAGGAGCCCCCACCTAGCTGAGGCGCTATTGATGGTTGATGGCTTCTGGGGGAGAGAGAGTTGGTTTTCTTTAAAGATCTAGTTCAAGGTAGAGTGACCATGATCTAATGAACAATGCCACATCCATGAATCTATGGGCAACACAAATTAGACTTGTTGGGCCTTCAAAATAAATGATAATAAAAGAGATTATATAGTTAGAAAGGATGGAGTTAGTCTGGGATGACCTAAGGGGAGGAATGGGGTGAGTGTAATCAAACATGCTGTATACATGCAAGAAATTGTCAGAGGGTTAATACAAATTCTGTTTTTAAAGTTCTATATTATCCTGTAGCAGTAAAGACTCTAACACATGTCTTTAAAGCTTATGGTTTAAATACTGGGCTATCCATATCTGTTTTATAATTCTAGTCTACAAAAAACACAACAAAATCACTTTCAAGCTTAAAATAATCAGACCACTTAAAGACAAATGTGGTGGTTTGAATAGGCATGCACTCCCCCCACCCCCTAGACATGAGTATTTGAATGTTTGGCCCATAGAGAGTAGCATTATTAGAAGGCATGGCCTTGTTAAAGTAGATGTGGCCTTGTTGGAGGAAGTGTGTCACTGTGGGCACAGGCTTTAAGGTCTCCTTTTTTTTTTTTTTTTTTTTTTTTTTTTTTTTTTGTTTCTTGAGACAGGATTTCTCTGTGTAGCTCTGGCTATTCTGGAACTCACTCCGTACACCAGGCTGGCCTCGAACTCAGAAATCCACTTGCCTCTGCCTCCCAAGTGCTGGAAAAGAAAGGGGCCAATCCCAAAAAGGTTTTTAGGATGGGGTTCGTTACCGCTAAAACCATTTGGCAAAGATTTTGGTCCAGCCCTGCTTCCCATCAGGCATGTGGGTTGGGGTAGAATGGATTCCTGAGTCTATCCCAGGTCTTTTAGAGGCAGGGATGCTGCATGTCTGTGGAGGGCCTTTGATCTTAACTGTTTAATCATCTGAGGCGAAAAAGAAGCAGGGCCTGGGCTGTCAGAATGAAAAGCTTACATCATAGAACAATCAGTACTAAGGTTTTGCAAAAGAACTAAAAATAGCTGAGCAAGGCTGCCCAGAACAATCCCAGCATTGCAGAGCTCTGTGGTCTATGGGTGAAGCAGATACACACGGAGACCTTGTCTCAAAATAGAACTCCTGTTATGAGCCAACTCTCTCACCCTTGGCTATACAGTGAAAACTAAGTGAATGTGCCACATAGGAACATTCACATCCATGTTCATTGCTGCACTAAACACAATAGTGAGACATGGAGGTAGAGTAGACATCCATCAACAGAATGGATATAGAAATGTGACAAATATATAATGGAGTGTTACTCATGCATGAAGAGAAATGAAATCACAGCGTTTTGCAGAAAATGAAGGGAATTGGAAATCATTATATGGAGTGAAATAAACCAAGCTCAGAAATACTGCACATTTTCTTCCATATATAGAACCCAGATTAAAGTTACTGTGTACATATGAGTGCTTGCACAGGGTTTGAATGAACAAACTAGACAGAAGATGATGAGAAGGGGAGGAAAAGATCTTAAGGGACTGGGGAGCAGAGAGTTATGGGATACAAGCGACCTGAAAGCAGAAGGAGATGCTGTCTGGGGCAGGGAGGGACTGATTGAGAAGGGGCACAGAGAAGGACACAAGGAGAAGGGGACACATAGAAAAAAAATATAATGACACATACATGAAAATGGCATAATGAAACCCATTGTTTCCAATGTTAACTTTAAAAATCAATAAAAACATAAAGCATTTAAAAAGATGTAAGCAAATGAATTAAAAAAATTTGCTCCTAATAGCCTCAAATGAAAATTGCTAAACATTTTAAAAACTGAAAAAAAGTAAAACATTGTATTTTAATAGCTATGTATATGTTAAAGAAGTGTTCAAAATATCTAAGGAAATTAATTATAGTCTGCTACACATCTAGGTAAATGGTATAGAATACTATGCCTAGTATAAGAATGTGTACAACTTGCTTTTGCCCAAGTATTGTATGCAATTGTAACTCAAATTTATGTGTAGAAAGGATACAGGCTAACCACAGAACAGATACAGTGTAAACACAGTACAAAGGATTTAAGAAAGCATTTCTGTAAATCCACTTAGTAAACAAGGTGCTGACAGGATTGCTACTCTGAGCAAATCAGGGAGTGAGTGGGAGGTGAATGTGGAGGCAGCAAGCCTCTTGTGCACTACTGGAGACCCTTCTACATGTTGCACACATGGCCACAGTAAAGTATTATTATTTAAATTTTTATTGATTTTTTTGGTGTGAATTTCATATTATGTACCCCAATTCCACTCATCTCCCTGTCCCTTCATACTCACCCTCTTCCTTGCTACCTTCCCAGGGGGGAAAAATCTCATTCTGGAAGCTGTTCTGTGTCACAGTGTGTCCCACCACATACCCTTTTATTCTCACTTTTTACTTACAAATGTTCATTGTCATGAGTCATGAGTCTGGTTCAAGAACTCTGGTATCAGCTACTATCAACACTGGATCTTCATCAGGAATCCTCTCAGATACCCTGTTGCTACCTTGTGTCATGGAGATCCTGTAGCTTTGGATCTGCAGGACAAGCTCCTTCATACACTCTAGCTTTTCACTGATGTGGTAGATGTTAGGGTGGACCAACTCAAAGGCCTGGATCTGGACCTGAGCTGATAACTGAGGCCCACAAGGTCTCTCTCACTCACACCACCAGGGTGAGCTCTCCAGCACAGAGATGACTAGTTCACCCAACACTGCACCAGTTAAGTGGCAGAACCAGCGCTCTTGCTCTAGGCTTGAAGGCTGGTTCACCCTCGACCCTGCCACCAGGGTTGTCAGCTCTACTGTGCTGTTCAGGTAAGGTGCAGGGCCTGCTTTCTTCAAAGATGTAGCTGGTGAGGGAGAAGGCCAGTTTTTCCTGCTCTCATGACTACCTGAGCTAACTCTCCTGCCTGCCACAGGTGACAAGGGGTGATTCGTGGGGGAGGGCATCTTTCTCTAGTCCATCCAACCACATGGCAGCCAAGTGGAGAAACAGCATACTAAATTATTCTAAAACATTTTCTTTTATGATAATTAACTATCACATACTGTAAAAATTTTACTTTATAAACTTTGAATTAAAAAAATATTTGAGCCAGGCGGTGGTGGCGCATGCCTTTAATCCCAGCGCTTGGGAGGCAGAGGCAGGCGGATCTCTGAGTTCAAGAGTTCGAGGCTAGCCTGGTCTACAGAGTGAGTTCCAGGACAGCCATGGCTACACAGAGAAACCCTGTCTTGAAAAAAACAAAAAACAAAAAACAAAAAAACAGAAAATAAATATTTGAACTCTTGTAGTAATACTTGATAAGTTATTCTCCATGGGTAAAATGATCCAATTCAAGCCAGATTAAAGTACATAAAGACAGGTTTATTGGGAAGCAGCACTTGGGTGGGTTCACTGGTTCCAAAGTATCGATTCCTTGCTGGCAGGTCCAGGCAAGAGGAGAGCTGTTCCAGTTCTGCTGGGTCTCTCTGGGCTGAGCAGGATGATGAGTGTCAACTGCCCTAAAGAAACACACCAGGCAGGGAGTCTTGTCAAAGCAGGAACTCAACTTTAATGCTTTAGCCTCTCGCTTACATAAACTTGGAACATGGTGGGAGGAGTTTTGGTGGGGTGAGATGATGTAGGAGGCAGGAAAGGGTGCCAGAGGGTGACTGACAGAGCCAATGGCAAAGCTCTACATTAGCAACTGCGGGGCAGAGGCAGGGCAAAACAGGTCTTGCTGAGTCACCCCAGTATGGAAGTGTCTGAAACAGATCTCAAATCTCTAGCCAGGCTTAGGCTCTCCCACAAGGTCTCCTCAAGGTCCAAACCAGGGCTAAAATGGGACCCAACACTAAGGAAGTTTACATGAGGAGGGAGACAGTGGGGAGAAGGAAGAGAAAGAGAGAAAAAGCATGTTCAGGGAGAGAGAAAATGCAGAGAGGGAAAGGGAGGGTAAAAGGGAGAGAGAGAGAGAGAGAGAGAGAGAGAGAGAGAGAGAGAGAGAGAGAACAAGAACACAAATTGTCTGGATTATATAGAAAAGAGCTTTTGGGGGAAGGAAAGCCAAGCCTCTTGGCTGGAAAGTTTAGAGTAGAGGGCAGGGTATGCCAGGTAGGAACTGAGGGATATTGGGAGAACTGAAGGCCAGATACATTTCGGTGTGTTAAATACACACCTCAGCCTCTTGTCCCATGTCTGCAACCTAACATCACTTAGCTTAAAATAAAAACACATAGCAGAGTTGCATAAAATTATTTTTAAAATACATTTATTCCATAAGCATTTTTGTTTTGTTTTTACATTTTAGTTGTAAACTGTTTTTGGCTAAGGCCTAACACAACCTTATATAAATCAACCTTGGTTTACAGAAGGTTATGGCACATTTATAAAGTGTATCACTGAGGGTGACCCCACTTCCTGATAATGTGGTGTGACAGATTAGCTTCACTGTTGTGCAATCATGCCTTGATTTCATGATGGATTCTATCCCCTCTGGAGCTGTAAGACAAATATGTTTCTTTTATCAGGGTATTTTATAGTGACAACAGAAAAGAAAACAAAACAGAAATTTGTCCTGGAAGTAAGATCATTGAGGTGATAAACTTGACTTTGGAACTGATTCATGGGAAGTATGTGAAGCAGTTTGAAACTTTCAGCTTAAAAAACTCTTGGAGTATGTGAACAGAGCTTAATGGGTCTTTCTATTGGGAACCAGAAAAGTCCAGCATAGACTTGAAGGGTAAGAAAATTCAGAGCATGGTAAGCTGCCTCATGAGGTTTAAGAAGAGAGCAGGAACTCTAACTGGAGCTGGGCTAGGGTCCACTCTAATTATATTCTTGCAATGAATCTGGCTGTATTGTACGCATGTCCTGTGAATTTGCATGAAACCTAATTTTACAGTAATAAACTAGTTTGTTTGATGGATGAAATTTCAGGATGTCATAACATTGAGTCTGTGGAATTGTTGTTGCTGATTACACTTACATAGGTGTATAATGAAAAAGAGCAGCAAGAAGGGCAAGATAAGGGTAACCAACAAACAAACAAAGCTTGCAGAGGAAAGGAGCAATAGTGAATTTAAGATTGAAGTCAAGGCATGTGATGAAAGGGAGGGGCTCTCTAATCATTAGAGAGATTAGCTACATTAAAGAGAAGATTCTCATTCTGCACTGCCCGGAAGGCAAGCCCTCACCCCCACAGGCTTTGTCCCAGGAAAGGAGAGAGTGTAATTACTCCCAGAAAGCAGTTACCTAGGGAAGATTTTTTTTTTTTTTTTTTTTACCAGCTCCAGCACACAGAAGCTGCTGATGCTGTTATCCAAAGGGGCAGCAGGCTCCATCCTGAGTTGTCAGCAGCACTTGGCAGTGTCATCGGCTTGGTTTTGGTTTTGGAAAAAAATTTTTTGCAAGATTGAAAGGGGTCCTGGATTCTTCCTCCATTGTTTCAGTGATTTGCTGAAGTCATGCAGTATGTAGTAGCCTCTGAGTCTTTGTGAGGAGGCCCTGAGAACCTATTATGTAAAGCTGTAAAGGTGAAGCCGTGGTTGTCATGAATACCTCATGATGTTGGAGATGCCAATACACTGAGATATTTGCCAAAAGAGCTGTATACAAGCAGTGGAATCATTCCAAGGAAGAGAGATGGAATGTTCTAGGTAGTCAAACTAGAGTGGTGAAGTCACCTAAGTCTTTTGAAATGAAGCCCCAGGTGTCACACATGGAACTTCAAGATTTGATGTTAGCCTTGTGATTTCCATCCTGTTGTGCTCCAGTCTTTTCTTTCTGTGCCATCACCCCTACCTTTGGCAATAGGAATGTATACTCTGTGATATTATGTGTTAGACATATGTAATTTGTCACAGTTGAGAGATTGTCTTTAGTCTCAGAAGAGCCATTGGACTTTGAACTTTTGAACAGTATTGGGACTGTTAAAGACTATGGAGACTTTTGAAGTTGTACTAAACACATTTCAAATTATAAACAGGACACAAACCTATAGGGACCACAGGAGGAATGTTGTTTGGATGTGAAATATGTCTATCATGTGTTTGAACACTTGGTACTCAAAGAGTAGTGATGTTGAGAAGGTTATGGAAACTTAGGCGGTGGGGTCTTGCTGGAGAAATATGTCATCCATGGCCGGCTTTGAGGTTTTATAGACTTACCCTAGTTCCTGCTCTCTGTCTACCCCTACACTGCTAATGAAATGTAATGGCCTAGCCTCATGGTTGTACTACCATGCTGCTACCTTGCCATCATGGATTGTATCCCCTCTAGAACTGTAGCTCAGAATAAATCCTTTCTACTTTAAATTGCTTTGTGAGTATATTTTATCAAAGCAACAGAAACAAATGAATACAACTCTAAACAAAAATACATAATGTAGCCTATACATAAACTAATAATGTAGTTAGTTATGATCATTATCAAATTAGTACTATGCTATGTAACATATATAATTATGTGTGCTATAGTTTTATATGACTAGTAAGGTAGTAGGCTTGTTTGTACCAGTGTGGTGATTTGAATATGCTTGGCCCTAGGGGTGGCACTATTAGGAGGTGTGGCCTTGGAGGAAGTGTGTCACTGTGCAATAAGGCCCTCCTTTTAAGTACTTGATCAGTCTTCTCCCGTTTGGATCTGGAACAAGATGTAGAACTCTCAGCTCCTCCAGTGCCATTCTTGCCTGGACACTGCCATGCTTCCTACCTAGATGATAATGGACTGAACCTCAGAACCTATAAGCCAGCTTCAGTTCAATATTGTCCTTTATAAGAGTTGCCTTGGTCGTGGTGCCTGTTCACAGCAGTGAAACCCTAATTAAGACAACCAGGTTTATTAAAAACACACATGAATAGCACACTGCAGTGATATATATATATACGTAATAAGTGTCATGAAGAAGGAGGAAGATCTTCAGTTTATTGATGAAACTCTATTAGGATTCACATGGCAACATTATACTCTAAGTTCTGTTATGAACTGAAGAGGATAGGACTATTATAACCACAAAAAGAGCAAAATGGGTGTGGAGTGGTAAGATCGATCAAAGGTCAAAGTGTTTTCCATGCTAGCCCAGTGACCTCATTAGGCCCAATCAAAACATTGTAATAACTGGTGGAAGAGAAATGAGATTGCTGTGAGTTAGTGGCTATGGTTGCTTGCCCATAATCAAGCCAGTCAAAACCCAGGAGAGAGGGGTTGTGGCTCATACAAACCCTAAGCTGAGGCACTTTTCAGTTGAAAATTCTTGGGTGGTAGAACAGTCAGCTTTTTAAAGATGTAAGATCTCAGCTGTTCCTACCCCCATACCACCATTCCACCATGCCTTTTATCTGCCATTACAGGCTCAGTTCACATAAGTCTGAAATTAATATCTCCTCTTTTATAAGTTTCCTTGGTCGTGGTGTTTTTGTTATAGCAAAAGAAAAATAACTAAGACAATGGGCTATAAGAAGAAATCATGAGTTTGGGAGGCGGATGTGGTACAGGAGTCTGGGAGAACCTAGAGTGGAGAATGGGGCTATAGTTATAATACAAAGTATATGTGAATGAAATTCACAAAGAAGGAATAATAAGTAAAGCTCTAAAAAAGGACTGTTATGAATTAAATTATGAAATAGGACTGAAGAGCTGGTAGTTGCTATGAGTTAGTGGCTATAGTTGTAAACCATAGAATTGGAGTAGAGAGAGGTGCATCCTTGACAGCTGAAACAAACTGCTTCAAGGTGGTGCTTACTATCAAGCATTGAGGACATGCTGATTCTTATCTGATGCTGGTAATTGCTATATCTGACCCTTACTATTGAAACTATTCCAAAGATTTGATTGATTGGCTAACTGATTACCTAGAGAGAGAGAAAGGCTACTATGGCTTGTTTCTCCTGTTTGACAGCCACAGGGCTGGAAAATACCGTGATTGGAAAGAGGAAAACAAAGCAGGGAAGGAGGTATAGTGGGAAGGAATGATGTCCATATTCCAGAGCAGAGGAAACAATGGCAAACTTCTTGGAAGAGCAAGAGCAAGAGATGGAGTAGACTACTGGGTGTTGTATGGCCATTTCTCCTTAGTTACCACCATGGACTTTATGGCTACAAAGAAACCTGAGGTCACAGACTCACTTCCTTGTCACCTGGTGGGAGACCTGGAACATCAGCACTCAGAGGTGTGGGTGGAATTAAATTCTGAAAGCAAGTGTTTCCTACTGAGTCCTACCATAAATCAAACCAATTCTGAGTGGAAGGCTCCGATGGCTGTGAATGTTCAGATGCGGGAAAGCAGAGCAGAGTTCTGACTGTATTATTTACTTCCCATTTCTTTTATTTATTATTCTTGTACATAGGCTTCTCCCTTCACTCCCTCTTCATTTTTTGTTTCTTCCACTCCCCAACTGTTAATATTTTCACACATGAAGACCTGGTCTTATTCAGGAAGATGGTGAACATTAAAAATGGCTCTAGACCAGTGGTTCTCAACCTGTGGATCATGTCCCCATTGGGAGGTCAACAGACCCTTTCATAGGGGTCACGTATTAGATATCCTGCATATCAGATATTTACATTATGATTCATAACAGTAACAAAATTACAGTTATGAAATAGCAAGAAAATAATTTTATGGTTGGGGATCACCACAACATGAGGAACTGTGTTAAAGGGTTGCAGCTTTAGGAAGGTTGAGATGCACTCTAGACCCATTTAGTCCAGTATTTCTCCACACCTGGTGTCACTGACAATACACAGGTTTCTGAAATAGCGTCTGTTGTTCTTTGAGTAGCCAGAAACCACGATGGAAATGATACAAGGCTCCCTACCTCTGGTTCTTTAGTCCTTTTCTGACTTCTTCCGAGAGGTTGCTATTAAAATGTCACTGTGTACCAGAACCTCTCCAGCAGAGTGCAATGTGCTCAGACCTGCTGAGAGGCAACTCATCCGTGTGAGTGATGATTGTACTTCCCATGTTTAGAACTAGGTTTTTTTTTTTCTCTTACTTTACACATGGAAGAGGAACATGATGGGATTCTTGATGCTGGCCTCAAGAACCTGTGTTAGGGGCTGACAATTGCAGAATGCATTTGGGGCCATCCTCACCAGTTTGGCCTTTGGTTAGGCCTTTTCTGCTTAGTTCTGTTAAACAACTAGCTTGTTAGTGCATCCATGCTAGGAACCCATCTCTGGGAGGGCAGACAAGTGTCAGGAGAGTAGGATGATAGGTCCTGTGTCCTGGACATGGAGTTTGTACTGAAAGTCCCTGTGCATCCTTGAGAATCTAATCTGGGTGGATGGGGAGGAGGGTCTGCATGGAAGCTGTACCATAGTTCCTACAGAAGGAGGCACTGGGATAATTGAAAGGTACAGCTACACAAAGGGAAAAGCCTATATGGCTTAAACTTTAAAGCAATCCTGAGTGTCCATTCTCATCTATACATAACATGTACATGGGTTTCCCAGGGCATTTTATGGTTACTGCTGGCTGACTGACCTCTGTGTAAGAGCCCCAGACATTCCATCCTGACTATTCCACAGTCAGTACAGCCAGGCACCAAGGACCCCACTCCTTTCTTTCTAGCTTCAGGTAGGATGGCAACATCTTTCTCAGTCCTTCTGGCCTGTCTTCTTTGCATACATTGGGAAGAGGCAAAGGGTGAGCTGACAGCCTGAATGAGGTCACTAGTGAGAGAGTTTCTGGGTCTCTGCTTGGTCCCTCTATTGGCTCCATAGCAGGAGCTCCGGTTTCCATAGGCTGGGAACTGAGGGGTCTGGGAGCTTGTGCATCTCTGGCACAAACTCTGGGCAGATATGGACAGAGTGGAGCGGCGCCTGGACCGCAGCCTCCTTTCCTGAGTGGTCCTGAAAGTGTCTGTATACCCTTGGAACATCTTTCCTAATGGTCAAGGTCCTGTGGGACATTGCCAGTCTGACGCTTAGGACCACAAACCCATAGACTCGGTGGTTCCTCAGTCAAAGGACCTCTGGGCGACCTATTGCCATTACCTCCACCACCCTGTGTCTTTCTCTTCTCTGTGCCAGTGGCTAAATTTGGGATGGCTGGCGTGCTGAAGCCAAGAGATCCTACATGTGCCAAGGAACAGTGAGGGCAGGGAGTAGTGGGAGATACATTTATGGAATCGCTCTCGGCAGCAGTAGAAGCAGTTTTGTTTATCTAGAGTTGTTTTCAGTGAAAAAAAAATTTTCAAAGAAGAAATTGCACCTCCTCTACCCTCCTCCCTGCTTACCCAGCGACTGGCCAGAGTCACCACTCCTACTGGTAAATGAAACTTTTCTTTGTGTTGTCCTAATGGAGGGTGGGGGCGTACTGTCTAGGTTCATCTTGTTCTGCCCTTGCCTGCCTCTGTTTCAGCACCTGTGGAGGAGTTTCAGGCCTGTCTTGGCAGGCGTTCTGACCTCCAGGTCCTGACTGGATAGTCAGTGACAGGCAGGCCCCCTGGCACTGGCACTGGTGAACCACAAAGCAAAGGACAGGTTATTCAGAGGGTTGCTGCTCACACGTCTCTCTGTCTGTTGCTGTACTGCCCAGAGATGTCAGAACTTTCTGGTGAACCTCCATAAGAAACCTCTACAAAGCCCAAAGAGGCCAAGTAATTTTAATCCTCCTCAGTGAGTCTGCTTCTCAGTGTGGGTAAGAGGGAAAGGTGGGTCCTAAATACTAAAGGGAAGACTGATTAAGACAGTTTCCAGTACATTCTTTGGTAGAATTTTTTGTCTCTTGACTCTTGTGGGCCTCCTTCTGTAAGGAAATACTCCAAGGTTTAGAGCCTTGGTGTATGGGGGGATAGAATTACTTGGATAATTTGACTTCACTTTGAGACTCACTTGTGAATGTAAATCAACTTTTATTGATTCAGCTAGGAAATATTTATTTCAATTTTAAATTGAATTGTTTAAATTCTATTTTTGGTTTTGTTTCTATGTGTTAAGTATTTCCTTAATTAGTGAGCTAGCATTGCTAGCTGAGTCCAGTGTGATTACTGTAGTAATGATACACATGAAAAAGACAGGTGTGTGGAGTTACACTTTATGATGCTGACTTATACCAGAAAGCCTAGTCTTGATAACTCACTTAAAAAATGTTTCTGATGCCAAAAGTGCCCACTAAACATTTAAAACCTATGTCAGAGGACTCCTGGCAGAGATCACAAAATACTGCTGAATGCAGAATGACATAAAAAGAAAAGTCTTTACTAAAGCAGAATTAGGAGTTTAAAATAGATAAATGCTGAAATGATGATATTAGGGGAGAAACCACTTAAGGATGGTGATACATTTTAAGGAATGTGTTAGGTGTTTTGTCACTATGGGAACACCACACAGTGTCCTTATATATAAACTAAGACAGCTACAAGCTCATGTGGTTATATAATTTTAGATGAACACTGCCTTCTGAATAGTTTGCTGTTGAGCAAAACATCATCAAAGCACAGTGCGTTATTGTAGTAGCTTGTCCATGAAAGAGTAATGTGAGGTCATATACTCTGAATATAGTAGAAGAAAAAGTGGGGTATAGTCTTGAGCATATTGAGATAGGAAAATATTTTTTGGATCAGATTATTGATAGATTACCACTGTGGTGGTTTGGACAGGTATGGTCCCCACAGAGTCATGTATTTGAATGCTTTGGCCCACAGAGTATGGCACTATTAGGAGGTATAGCCTTGTAGAAGGAAGTGTGCTATTGTACGAGTGGGATTTGAGGACTACAGTGTTCAGTCTATGCCATTTTGGAACACAGTCTCTCCTTCTGCTGCCTGTGGATCAAGACATAGAACTGTCAGCTCCTCTAGCACCATGGCTGCCTGTATGCCACCATCCTTTCCACCATGAAGATAATAGATTAAACCTCTGAATTGTAAGGCAGCTCTAATGAAATATTTTCCTTTATATGAGTTACCATGGTCATGGTGTTCCTTCATAGCAGTAAGACCCTAACTAAGACAGGCACTGAGAATAACAATTAAGTTACAAGGACAAAGTGAGATTTTTGTCTATATATTCAATACAAGGGTAATACCTAAAGTATACAAAGAACTCAATAAACTGGACATCAAGAAAACAAAAAACTCAACTAAAAAACGAGGTAAAGAACTAGAGAGTCCTCAAAAGAAAAATACTAATGGTGGAGAAACACTTGAGGAAATGTTCAATATCTTTAGTCATCAGGCAAATACAAATCAAAACTACTTTAAAATTTTAGTTTATATCAATCAAAAAGGCCAAGATCCATAAAACAAATGACAACTTACATTGCTGAAGATGTGGAGTAAGGAAAACACTCATCTATTGCTGATGATGAGAGTGCAAACTTATACAGCTGCCATGGAAACCAATGTGGTAGTTCCTTAGGAAGCTGGAAATATATCTGTCTTCAGATCCAGCTATACCACTCATGATCATATACCCAAAGGACGCTACATCCTACTACAGAGACATTTGCTCAACCATGTTCATTAGTATTTTACTCATAATAGCCAGAAATTGGAACACCCTAGATATCCATCAACAGATGAATAGATAAGGAAAATGTTGTCCATTTACTTAGGCATTAAAGAAACAAAATCATGAAATTCACAGGTAAATGAATTGAATTACAAAAATTTATTCTGAGTAAAGTAATCTAGACTCCAAAAAAGACACATATGGTTTATATTTACTTATATGTGAATGTTAGTGGCTAAATTTTTGATAAGCAGTCTATAATTCATATAATCACAGAGGTTAGGTATAGACTAAGGGACTGAGTAGAGAGGGATCTCCTTAGGAATGGGAAGTAGAATAGATAGTTATGAATGGATTGAGGGGCACTGGAACAGGAGGATCAAACAGGAGGAGGGGAGGGGGGGTAGAATAGTTAAAACTAAGGGATATTTTAGGCGTCATATGGAAACATACTACAGTAGAATCCTCTTAAAATATATGAGCAAAATCTAAATGGAATCAACAAATAATGGAAGTGAGAACCTCAACTGGATATCTCTCACCACAAAATGAAACCTCCAGTACTGGAAATGGGTTACAGCTAATTGAGTTGTTGGTCAAAAGGGGTCCATGTAAGTCTCCAAACAGACCAGGCCACTACCAAGGCTATTGATTGCTCTACAAACAGATGTAAGATATTATTGGTAAAGACAACTCCTACACAATTCATTGAACATAGAGAAGTCATGCTGGTGACTGCCTAGCTTATTCTTCCCTACTGACTACTGTTCATGGTACTAGAAGGTACTCTGCATACTATCAGAGGAGAAAGGTAACTAACTCCCAACCCAGCTACAAACCCTGCTGTTTACTATGGTGACCTGTCTGCAAGATATGCTCTTGCAATAGTGGCACAAGATTTGTAGGAGTAACCAATCACTATCTAATTTTAGTTAAGGTCCACTCCATAAGATAGAACTTTTGCCTGACACTGCCCAGGTAGCCTGAGATGAGATAGGCCATTGGACCTAGGATAAAACCAAATACTACTGATCTGCTAAGGGAATGTAGCAATAAAATGACTCCTAATGACATTCTTCAATACCCATAGAGCAGTGCCTTGGTCAATCATCAACAAAAAAGTGTCAGGGGCAGCCCTGCTTATACACTGAAGGCCTAAAATCAGCAATAGGCCTAAGTCAGCTTGCTAACACAGAGTCTTGGGTCTCTGTGGAAAACACTGAAACAGATAGCTATAAGATATTGTAAACAGGCAGTTTTGGTGGAAATTTACCAGCCTGGATAGGAACAAGTAGTCATAGGTCTTGTGGATAGTCATAGACCTTGGGTAGCCTTGGTGGATAGTACCAACTTAGATAAGAACAAGTGAATCTTAGGTGGAGTCATAGTGGCCTGTCTCCTGAACCTTCACCTAGCTGACACTCTGTTCTGGAAGATATCTGTACTCCCCCTGAACACCTATGCTCCTGTGTCATCCCCTTCCCCACATCCTACCCTTTTGTGTATATAACCCTTGTGTGAAAAAGTAAAAAATACAATTTGATCAAACTATAGACAAATTGTGGTTCTTTGCGTTCGCCTGTTTCGCCCATCCTCTCTTTCAGGTGACTTCTCTGGACCCCTGTTTACTGCCCTGCTGGATGGGGCAGAAAAGCTTCCTTCTGCAGTAGATAGGAACAGATACAGAGACTTAGAATTGCACAATGTGCAGAAAGGAGAGGCTTTGGGATATTTGGTTCTAAATAGGATGTCTCCATCAAATCCCTCCCTTGGTTCAGAGCACTCTGAAAAAGAGAAGACAGAAAGATTAAAAGAACTGGTGGGGATGGAATGCACTAAAGAAACAAACCATCTTTAAGGGCAGGCTCCATGGCCAGAATTAGATGGTCAATGTGTGTGGGACCATGAAAGGATAGCTTGGTTTCTAGTGGAGCACTAGCTAGAGATGGCCAGAGACCTTGCAAGGGATGGCATACATTTCATCATGCTCCCAGACTCCAGGCTCCTGACATGTGGCTAAAGACCTCCATTGATCTGCGTCTTTCAGTCACACAGGGCAATGCGCCTACAGCCCCTCCCAAAGAGAGGTTTGTGTCACCTAGCACAGGTAGAGGGTGTCACTACAGGTCTCAGCCTCAAGCGATCTCCATATTAATGAGATACCTAAAGGCCAGAGGGTGTAGCCAATTAATCATTTCTTCAGAGACCCTCCTCCTTCCTCCCTTCCTATTTAACTCAGGTCTGTCCTGAGAAATGGGGGTGGGGCGTACAACTCATTCACTTTCTGCCATGACAATAAACCTTTTAAAACCATGTGCTTCCTCATGTCTTTGCCCCCCCCCCCCCCCTCCCCCCCCCCCCTTTGGGGAAGTGGAGAAGGCCTTTGACTACCAAGCCGCTGCTTAATCTCCTGCCTGAAGACTTCTTTACATCCCCACCACGGAGGCCCGCCAACTCACACAAGCTAGCTAAGCTAGCCAATTGAGTGCTGGTAACCAAGAGTTCTCTCACCCTGTGGGGCACCACCAGAGCTCTCCCTCTCATCCCTCTTAGCTGCAGGCCAGTATGCCCTTGCATCTCAGTTCTTCTATGTCTCCCAGCACAGTCTGGGAGCCCAAGGACAGAGACAACTGGTCTCTCGGTCAGCAGCCTCTGCCTGGAGACCATCCACTCAGGAGATCTACCCCCGTGGGACTTCAGGCTGAGACCTCTCCACTACCGGGCAGAGTCCCGCAGCTTCTCAGCCCTGCATCCACCAGGCGCTGTGTGGAGGGAACTCAGTCAAACTCCCTGCTTCTGCTTCCCTGAGTCGTGGCAGGCATGCGGGAACCACAACACAACCCAACATGACCCACGCGCACTTGCGAGCTACAGCCCTGCAAACATGAAACAAATTCAGTGGTGTTTGGGGCAGGGTTCCTCCCCCTACCCCCCAGGATGATTTGTCTGGGTATTTTTTGTTTGTTTGTTTGTTTTGCCACGTAAATCTTTTGCTTATATATTATGGTTTCCAATCTTATTCTTAGAAAATTTCCTGTTTTTTTCTATTTGTTTGTTCCATTCTAGTTTGTTTGTTTTAATCCTCTATCTTTATTATTATTATTTTAGATTGTAATTGTCTGATTTAGATTGTATTGTAATGAGAGAAAGAAAGAAGTGATGTGGATTTGTGTAACTGAGGAAGTAGGGAGGACCTGGGAGGCACTTGGTAGGGAAAGAGAAACCAAAATTAGAATGTATTGTATGAAAAAAAAATTTATTAAAAAATAAATAAACATAAGGATAATTTTTTCTCAACACACAGTTATAAATGTAGAATTGTTTCAGGAGATTATTGGTGATTTGGAGCTTAGTTCTCTGTGGCAACAGTGGATATAATTTTTCTAAGAGCTGACACCTATACAAAATCTGAATATTCTTATTAGCTCTAGTTACTCAAACACTATCTAGTCATTGGTGCTTTATATTTAAATGCTTTAGACATCAGTAAATATTTGAACCAATAAATGAAAAGTAATTGCAGTATAAAAGACAGGAACGTTGTCAAAATAATTTGCTATAAATATTTACTAAAATCATTTACATTAAAAATTGTAATGTGAGGGAATGACAGAATGGGCTATGACTGTCTAGATTTGTAGCCCTGCTTGGACATAAAGGCAAGTTAAAAAATAAAATTTTGTGGTTCTTCAAAGACTTTATGTAAAGCCTGGAGAGAGAGCTCAGCAGTTAAGAAGACTGACTGCTCTTCCAGAGCTCCCAGAAACCACATGGCTGCTCACAACCATCTGTAACGGGGTCCAATGTCCTCTTTTGGTGTGTCTGAAGACAGCTACAGTGTATGCATATACATAAAATAAATAAATAAATCTTTTAAAAGAAACTTTATGTAAAAATAATCGGTGGATAGAAACACTGTCTGAATTCTAATTGTACAGCTATTTAAGTGATCAGTCATCCTTTTTGCCACAAGTCCTGGGACAGGTTAGTGAAGCTTCCTTAAGAGTGCAGTCTGTTATCTGTTAAATGGGGAAATTGGCTTGGATGATTATTAAGGCCCCACCATGTTCTCCAGATATAAGATACTCTTGAATAGCTGGTAGGCAGTATTCCTTCTCAAACATCAGGCTGCCTGTGGAACCTGAGCAATGTATTTTCTTGTCTAACTCCAATCCTTCCATTCTTTCATGAATAGTATCACAGACTATTTACATATGCGTTTTGTAAGGTCATCTGGGAGGAAAGATAGACTGGCAACATGTGACTTGACTCAATGACAATACAGGATTTTATTTGAGAGAAAAACCCACAGAGGGGTCTCTGGTTTAAGAATCAGAATCCACTATCTTTTTAGGAGCTGGTATAGGAAAACATTATGGGGTAGGAAAAGGGAGAGGATCAGGTGTTGGAAGTTTCCTTTTTGCCTCAAGATTTGCCATTGCTGGGAGTAAACAGGGAATGGTGAGTTAGAGAATGACAGGTGGTAGATAAACATCTCTTGGGGCCAGCCTTACTGGGACCAAAAGACAGAGAGGACAAGAATGTACTAATGTAACACAGGATACTTCAGTTTTAGAAAATGAATCACTTTGGTTTTAGAAATTGCCATTGTTTAATCATTATGAAGGATCCTTATAAAATAGTATATGGCTAGTAATACACTTGCTGTAGCATTGAATTCTCAGGAACTTCCAGTGGTGTTTGTGTGCTTTGCAACATTTGTTTGTAATCTCATTAACTGTGAAAGAGGTGGGGCAGACATTCTTTTCAGCCCCATCTTACAAGTGAAAGAATGAGACTCAAAAGGTTTGAATGTGTGCTCCACAGCAGGTCTTGGAATCCGAGTCTCTAGAGTGGTGTGTGGTCTGATGGAGGTGTGCTCTGATAGGGCTGTGGTCTGATGGAGGTGTGGTCTGATGAGGGGTCAAAGTCATAAAGATTCCATTGTCATGAATAGATTAATCTGATGTGCAAGGGTTTGAGACTGTCAGTTTGATCACTTCCTATAAAGACTAGACAAGGCAGTCCACACAGAAGAAAGGGATCCAAAGGCAGGCAACAAAGTCAGAGACAACTCCTGCTCAACTGCAGTTATTTTCAAAGTTGCTAAGGTTGATAAAAATGACTCCTTCCTCTTGTTATCTGGGAATGAACTAAGTGTATTAAAAAGACTATTATGTTACTGAACAAGCATGGATTTGCTCAGCTATGGCCAAGGGCCCAGAGTTCTGCTCCAAGAACTTGTCCCCCTCTTATGTGTGTTTTCTAATCAATATGCCTCAAGTTTTAATATTTCTGCTGAAATCACACTTAATACAGCTAGTTTTAGAATTATATCAGAGTACTGAAACTCAATGAAGTTCAAATTGGTCTTGCTCATCTTAGGATTTTCCTTGAAAGTGAAGGCTGTCACCTCATCTGATCGTTCTGTGTACTTACTATGAACCAGACAGCAAGGTCCTAGGTCTGGTTCCAAATACTCTTTCCAAATGGATGCAAGTTTTCTCTTTACCAGATCTTCACCTGGTTATCTTGTTGTTGTCCTGTGTCATGAATATCCTGCAGCTTTGCATCAGCAGGACAGGCCCTTTCCTGAGTCCCAGCCATTCACAGATAACATAGATACTGGGGTGGGCCAATTTAGAACTCTGGATCTGAGCTGGTCAGCCCACTGGCTCTTTTTTATCTGCACCACCAGGGTGATATAGCCACCAGGGCAAGAAAAACAAGAAGAGATAACAACCGCCCCCCAAATATATATGTATATGTATATGTATATGTATATGTATATGTATATGTATATGTATATGTATATGTATATGTATATGTATATGTATATGTATATGTATGTATATATATATATGTGTGTGTGTGTATATATGTATATATGTATACGTGTATACATGTATGTGTATATATATGTCAGTGAAGTGAAGAGTTGATTCTTTGAGAAAATCAACAAGACTAACAAACTTTTAGGTAAATTAACCTAAAACTGCATAGCAGGCAATAGGGTAGGAAGAGCCCAAATACCCACCTTTGAAAGAAACATCTCTAAAATTGAGTGTGTTGATAAACAGGCCTCATAATCATGAAGGAATGAAAAATGTATGTTAACAATATTTTTATTTTCTTATTTTATAAACTTTATTATTAAAAAGTTTGTAAATAAATAAAAACACCACAAAACATTAATTATTTTAATAAGAACCTAATGCAGTCTAGCTGCTGCTTTGCACTGTTACGGTTTAACAGTATCTGTGAGAGACAGAGACAGGATAGTTTAAAGTTTTTCTATGATTTCCCCTTCCTGTTGGAGCTGAATACTCTTCCTCTTTTACAAACATTTACAAAGCTATACCAGGAAATGGTTGGCAAGCTGTCCAGTTAAATTATAAAACACCATTGTTTACTGAAGAAACTGACCTTATAATAGCTACACAAATTCGAGTCTATAAATGTGGTTAAGCTGCAACTGAAACATTGTTTCAGAGATCAGAGAATCTAGAACTGCCCTCAGGTGTCACATAGGCAGAGCCTTTAACATTTATATATGTTTCACTTAACTATTTGCTGTTTCATGCTGTCATTTTCTTTAAGTTCTAGAACACTACATTAATCATGTAAAAACAGAATAAAAAGCAGTGAGAAAAGGCAGCTTCTTTCCTATGTCTTTGCCCAGCTTAGCTCTGAAGCATGAGGTCATTTTTCTTGTAGTTCTAGGGTGGCTCTTGCATACCACAGCAGGACAGAGCATCCTTTACTTGAAAACTGAAGTCTGACTTGCAGCTGATCCTTGGGAGTAGCTGGGGCTTTTGAGCCTTTACCATTTGCAGTGTCAGCCTGGGGCCTCCTTAGATGGTAAATTCCCTTAGGAGCAGGTAGCAATTGGTTTGTTTCTGCTGTGGTAGCCTGGAGAGCTTGGAAGAAAAGATGAGTGGAACTGACCTGGCAGAAATATTCCAAGAATATCCTTTCAAATTTTTGCCATATTTTAAAATCTAATTTGATAATTTTAGTTGTTATTTAACCTATGGCTTGTTATCTCATGGTGTGATGTTGTCTTCATCCCTCAGCTTCCTTTCTGTTTCAAAATGCGTTCTGAGAGTCTTTTGAATCCTTAATCTGTCAACACTCACTAATCCCTAGGATCAACTCCCGGCAAGGAGGAGACCTTGAGTGATCTTCAGAGAGATTAGGTAGGAGGAGGTTTAAGCAGTCTGTGAATTCGGTGAATGCCTAGAGCAGGATGGAGGGTGGGGAAGGTGACCTTGTGTCCTGGAACTCCATCTCTGTTCTGTGTAGGGAATGTGAGGAGCCAGACCCCAGATATTCACCGTACATGGTGGTGCGGATAGCAGAGGCAGAGATGAGGGCCTATCATCGTTTCTTGGGGAGCTGCACTAGCCTGGAGTACAGGGCAAGAAAAGGTAAAGAGATTTGCATTTTTCCTTGTTTATTTTCATTGCTACTAGAATAATAACTAAGAAATTTTAGAATTAAATTAAAAGAATGATTTTACAACTATGTTTCTTGTTAGAGTTTTTTTTTTTTTAAAAAAAGATTTATTTATTTTATTTATATGAGCACATTGTAGCTGTTTTCAGACACACCAGAAGAGGGTACCATGTGAGCCACCATGTGGCTGCTGGGAATTGAACGCAGGACCTTTGGAAGGGCAGTCAGTGCTCTTAACCACTGAGCCATCTCTCCGGCCCTGTTAAAGAATTTAAAAAAGAGTTTTAAAGAAACACCAATTAGCTATTATAATCTTGGAAATAGTCATTTATTGTGATAGATTCCCAATAAAAAAGATGATCAGCCAAAAGAACCAGGTTATAAGATAGTATGTTGCAGCCATGAACGCTTATTTTCAAAGCACAGATATGTGTGTGTAAATCTATCTGCATATTGAATATCACCTACCAATGTGATAACTGGTTCATCAAGGTAAAAGAATAATATTTTAAAATTCTTGTTCAGGTATATTTTCTATTTAAAAGGAAACTGAAATGTATTGTTCTTATGTAATGAAAATAAAAATCCACATGATTAACTTGAAGGGCTGAAGGAAACCATTGAGTTTGGAAGGACTCTTGTTAGACATGTGATCTAGTAGCACACTGATAGGTGAGTGGGAAGGGTAGCATTTCCCCTGCATCGTGTCCAGGCAGAGTCCTCTCTGTGTTGCTCTCATGGACTTGGAAGCTATCAAGGCAGATGCTCTTAACTGAAGCACTTGCTTGTTTTCAAGGGTTCTGCTCTGTGGAAGGGTTCCCTGCTGAGCCTCTGTGGCTCCCTTAGAGGGCCTCCCCACTGAAAGGCTTTTTTTTTTTCTCTGAAAATGTTTATTTTACATTTATTCCTCTTTGGTCATGGAGAAGGGATTAAACCCAATGCCTCTGTTGCTCCAGTTTCTTCATTGATATTTGAAGTCTGTTTCCTTGGATGGATTAAGTTATTAAAAGGAGAAGTGTACTTCTCTGGTAAACTCCAGTGTTGCTTTCTGATGGAAGATGCTATATTCTGTACAAGCCTCTGTACTTGTATAAGGACATGGGTTACATTTTCAAAGGCAAGTGTCACAATATATTTGCTACATAATCAGTCTTTGCTTTCATCCTTAAAATACTTGTGCTCAACTATACATCACACAAAATCTTTATAGGCCTTGAATTCAAGTATCAATCTTTGCCCTAAGTTTACTAAAATAAAATTCTACTAAGAACTGTACAGTTCTTAATACTCACAGTACTCACAGTACAGCTGTGAGGAAAAGATGTAAAACTTAAAAGAATGAGAGAAACTTCTTAGTGTGTTAAGCAGAGGTAAGATTGATATATTCCTCAGGCTGTTAACCCCTAAAATCAGCACAGAAGAAATGTTAGGCCCAAAGCTGACATCACCTGAGGCTCCAGTTTCCAGAAATATTTGTGTACATCTAGATAATGATTTTTATTGAGTAATATGAGGAACAGTTTGGTAGACAGCCCCAAACAGCTTCTCTGCTGAGCTCAATTCCATACTCAACAGGAAAGATCAAAGACCAGTCTAGAGACTAGGAATCAGTGTGTGCTTCATTCCAGGTGGAATCAACAGCATTAAGATTTTTTTTTAATGTTAAAAATTCAGAATATTTGCCCCATTGAATTGGAATCTGCATTTTATTTTTTCATTCATTAATTAATTTATTCATTCACTTTACATGCCAACAGTAGCCTCTCTCTCCTATCCTTCCAGTTCCATCTCCCCTTCCCTTCTCCCCTTCTCCCCTCCTCTTCTCCTCAGAGAAGGGGAGCACACCCCACCAACACATGGCACATCAAGTCTCATCAGGACTAAATGCACCCTCTCCCACTGAAGCCAGACAGTGCAGGCCAGTTAGGGCTCTGTTGCATTATATTTTTTTATTCAAAAATTTTTCATACAATATATTTTGATCTTGTTTCCCCTTCCCAACTATCCCCATATCCTCTCCACCTCCTTACCTTCCCAACCTCGTGTATTCTCTCTCTCAAAAATAAATAACAAAAATCAAAACAAACAAAAACCCAGTAAGACAAAAAAAAATCCCCAACAAAATTAAATGGAACAAAAATCCAAGAAGAAGAAGAAGAAGGAGAAGGAGAAGGAGAAGGAGAAGGAGAAGGAGAAGGAGAAGGAGAAGAAGAAGAAGAAGAAGAAGAAGAAGAAGAAGAAGAAGAAGAAGAACTACTACAAAAACCACATGAAGCTTGCTATGAAATATAATACGGCAGATGGTGGTGGTGATGGTGATGATGGTGGTGGTGGAGGTGGTAGTGGTGGAGGTGGTGGAGGTGGTGGAGGTGGTGGTGGTATTGGTGGTAGATGTGGTGATATATCGCATGCTGAGGTGTCTCCTGAGAAATCACACTATGCAACAGACCTGGTATAAAGATTTATTTGGGGGAAGGGAGGGGAGTGAGGGCCTGGAGAAGGGGTAGAGATAGACAGCTGGGGGCAGAGCCACGAAGGCAGAGAAGTGGGGACAGAGGAGGACATGAGACATGAGAGAGAGATAGAGATAGAGATAGAGATAGAGATAGAGATAGAGATAGAGATAGAGAGAGAGAGAGAGAGAGAGAGAGAGAGAGAGAGAGAGAGAGACCAGGTAGGAACATGTGGGAACAGAGAGTGCATGAACTGGGGTGGTAAGCAGTCCTTTTATATTCCACCTGCACCTGGCCAGGCGGGTGATGACATATGCAGTTGCTAGGTCCCTGGGAGGAGCCTAGTGGAATCGCCTGCAAGCTAACAAAACTGTTGGCCAATTACTCCTAGGTGTGTGGACTGCTCTGGAGTGTGGCTGATACCCAGTGGCACTTTACTGGAGATTCCCCTCTCCCAGCAGTCATCATTGCAAACAGATACTTGGTTCCAAGTGGGACAAGGTGTCCATTTCCCCATGCAGCCCTGGGGTCTCATCTGGCTTGAACTCATTAGTCCTCTTATGACTGGAAGTCACTGTTTCCTTGGACTCATCCACCACCTCTGGCTTTTATAATCTTTCCATCTCCTCTTCCACACACAGATATGTGGAGGAGGGGTTTGATAGGGACACCACATTTAGGACTGAATGTTCCAAAGTCTCTCACTCTCTATACATTGTCCAGTTGTAGGTCTCTGTTAATTCCTATCTTTTGTCAGAAGAAGATTCTCTGATGGGGGCTGAGTAAGACACTGCTCCATGGGTATAGCAACTTGTCATTTAAAAATAATTTTATTGCTATGTTTTTTTTTAACACATTATTATAGTGGAGTTTCCCTTAGGCCCATGATCTATCTAATCCCAGGTTCTTAGACACTTTAGCAGTGTTAGGTGTGGGCTCCATCTCATGGAATGAATCTTAAGTTCAAACAAAAGCTGGGTGATTCCTCTCCTAAAATTTGTGCCACAATTGCAGCAGTATATTTTGCAGGAAGGTTTTGTAGATTTCAGGGTTTGTAGCTGGGTAAAATTCATGACTACATTCTCCTCCTATAGCATGCAGGGTATCTTCCAGAACAATGAAATGCTAGTCAGTAGAGGTGAAGCTTCTAGTTGAGAATCAGATTGACTTTGTGTTCGTGACAATAGTCAAAACGTTAGCAATAGGACCTTGCTATCAGGTTGTGGAGGTCAACAAATAACCTTGGCAGTAGCTTGTAATGTTTGAAGGGGGTTCCCCGCTGGACTCCTTTGGCCAATGACTTAAAAAGATAGATACATTCCTAGCACTGGAAGTTTTCCTTGGTGGCATACGATGTCTAGTTAGGGATATATGCAGAGAAGTCTGCGTCTTATCGAAGAGACACTTTCTCAGCCATGTTCATTGCTCCTCTATTCATAACAGCAGGAAATGGAACCATCCTAGGTGGGTCACATACACTGAGGGAAGCCAGGAAATGGAACCATCCTAGGTGGGTCACATACACTGAGGGAAGCCAGGAAATGGAACCACCCTAGGTGCTTCACATACACTGAGGGAAGCCAGGAAACGGAACCATCCTAGGTGCTTCACATACACTGAGGGAAGCCAGGAAATGGAACCATCCGAGGTGGGTCACATACACTGAGGGAAGCCAGGAAATGGAACCATCCTAGGTGCGTCACATACACTGAGGGAAGCCAGGAAACGGAACCATCCTAGGTGCTT
>NW_021604647.1:2499958-2511270 GCF_004785775.1 Grammomys surdaster | reverse complement strand
CATACACTGAGGGAAGCCAGGAAACGGAACCATCCTAGGTGCTTCACTTACACTGAGGGAAGCCAGGAAACGGAACCATCCTAGGTGCTTCACATACATCGAGGGAAGCCAGGAAATGGAACCATCCGAGGTGCGTCACATACATCGAGGGAAGCCAAGACAGAAACCAGGCAGGAATCTAGAACTTGATGCAGAAGCCATGGAGGGATACTGCTTACTGGCCTGATCCTCATTGTTGGCTCAACCTGCTATTAGAACCCTGGACCGCCAGCCCAGGAGTGAGCCTCCCTCATCAATCAGTAATTAAGAAAATGTCCTAAAAGTTTGCCTTCCTATAGCCCAATCTTATAGAAGCATTTCTTTCCAGTTGAGGTTCCCTCTTCTTAGATGACCTTAGCTTGTGTTGACATAAAACTTGCTAGGTCAGGACCTTGGAAGGGGAAAGGGGAGAGGAGAGGACCTTCCAAGGAAGGGGAAATAAAAAGTAGTATTCTGGAGAAACAAATGGGAAACTAAAATAGAATTAAATAGGGTGGAGGATGAGAGAGCAGGGTAAAGGATGGAATGTGGGGAGGGACCAGTAACGCTAAAGGCCTTTTGAAAAACCACATGAAAACCTACACTGTAGAAACTTCATGAAATATATACATACATGAAAGAAATTTAAGTGGAGTTACCTATAGTCTAAAATTTAGTGTTCAGGTCCTGGAGAAATGGCTCATGTTTAATTAAGACTACATACTGATCTGTCAGAGGATGGGAATTGTGTTCCAGCACTCACATCCGACTGCCTTAACTAATGTGCCAGGGGACCAAACCAAAACCTCTGGCTTCTATGGACATCTGCACTTATACACATACACTCTCTCTCTTTAAAAGCAAATCTTAAAAAAATTCTCTTAAAAAGTTCTAGTGATTTGAGAAGCCATTTGGGAGAGTTTATAAAAACACAGGCAGAGCACCCTGAATGCTAGCATGGAAAACAGAAAGTTTTTTTTTGTTTGTTTTGTTTTTTTGTTTTTTGGAGAGATTGGATGTTTTACGTATTTTCTTAATATTCTCTATATCCTTGATAGTTTTCATTTGGAATTACACAGATGATGGGTCCCCATATATCAAAGATTATAGTTATGGTCAGAATGCCGTTTCCATTTTCAGTTGTAAAGAAGTTCAGGAAAGTGTGTTAGTCATTTATGTGACAAACAATGTGACAGAGACTAGGAGATTATAGGGAGCACAACTTTTTTGGAGGTTGTCTGATGAGGAAGGTCAGCTGATGAGGAAGGTCAGCTGATGAGGAAGGTCAGCTGATGAGGAAGGTCAGCTGGATGCTTTCTCTGCCTCTCTGAGCTAGCAGATTATTACCCCAGCATCTGGCTCCCAAATCTTTATTAGGAAAATTTGAGGTTTTATTAAAGACAACAATTCACGCTCTGTGAGAAGCATTTAATAAGCTGATTAATTGGTTCTTTCTCTTACCTAAGCACTTCCTGCAAACAGCACCTCCCTGCTTTCCAAAGCTGGACACACTCCTGATGTCTGCTGTGCTGCAGTCTGCAAACCATCATAGAATTCTGACAGCTGCCTGGTCCTTCTCTGCCATCAACTAAGAGATCCACCTGGAGGCTCCTCCTGGGCCTGATGAACATAAAGAGAGTAACTATTCAGCTCTCCCATGTGCTCTGCTAGTGCAGAGCTCTGGGGCCAGGTGCTGATGTTCCTGTGCAATGCTCAAAAGTCATAAGAAACTTTAGGAGAGGGTGGAAGTGTTTCACTTTTTTATGTGTATCATGTCATGATTATATCAATGTTTGTCTAGATTTAGCAATTGTATATTTAACATTTGTGTAGTCTACTTGTATTCAACAAAATTCTGTTAGTATAAAAAGATGTAGAGAACACATTTCATTATGTAAACTAAGGGAGTTTCATGTTGCCATTCTCCTTCTCCCCCCCGGGGGGGGGGTTGTTATGTATACAGATGCACTCACTCGTGTGGGCATGTGTAGAGAGTAAAGGTTGATACTCAAATGTCTTTATTAATCACATTTCCACTTTACATTTTTAATTAAAAATTTTATTACTGTATGTATGTGTATGATATGTTATATATGTGTATGGGGTGTGTGTATGCTGTATGAGTATGGTGTATGAGGGGAGAGAGAGAGAGAGAGAGAGAGAGAGAGAGAGAGAGAGAGAGAGACTCACGAGTTGGTTCTTTCTTTCCACTGGTGGGATCCAGGGAAGGGGATTCTCAGTGGGTCCATGCTGAGACATCCCTTCCACTTGAGGGACCAGCCACACGGTATAGTATAGAATAGAGTTTATTCAGGGCATGGGGAGGCCAGTTAAGAAGGTAGTAGAGGCAGAGACAGGGAGAGAGAGAGAGACAGGGAGAGAGAGAGAGAGAGAGAGAGAGAGAAGAGAAGTAGAGGCCAGCCATGAGCATGTGGAGAGAGGGGGAAGAGAAGGGGGAAGGGGTGAGGGGACAGAAGGAGAGAAAGAAGGCAAGAGATCAAGAGAAGAAGGAGGCAAGCAGCCCCTTTTATAGTGGGTAAGGCCTACCTGGCTGTTTCCAGGTAACTGCGGGATGGAGTTTAGACAGAATTCTAACACATGTCCCTCACTGAATCCAAAACTCAGTAGTTTGCCTAGACTGGTGAACTCAAGATAACTGCCAATCTTTATTGGGGTGATGGACACATAGCCACTGTGCTGAGCTTTTATGTGGTTACTGGAGATCTGAGCACAGCAAACACTTGACCCACTGAGCTGAGTAATCTCTTCAGTCCTGTTTCCATTACTTTAATGCAACTGTATAATGTGTTTTCAAATGCACACTCATATGCATAAACATACTAAACACTTTAATTTTTTAAATTGGCTGCAGTAAGTTTTATGCCTTTTGCATTGAACCCAAAGTTACTGATGTGGAATAGACTTTGTAATTGTAAATGACTTACTTCCATTTCTTCTAAGTATCATTGTGAGATCTATGTGGTGGGATCCATAAAGCCTCCGCTGGAGATGGAGGCAAAAAGGGGAGGGGGAGGAGGAACTGGGCCTTTTATGAGGGGATGTAGCACATGTGCAGGAGGACATGCTACATGAGGTAATAGTGGGAATGTGGCACCTCAGCAGTAATGATGAGTCCTGCTGTCACTGGGCCCCTGAGGCTGGCCGTTCAGGTGCCTGATTGCTAACATTCTTCCTTTTTGTTTACTATAAAGAGGATGAACTAGAAGTTGAGTGATGGTAACACTGGGATAAGGATGTTGGTTCTCTTTAGTCTACTTCCTGCTGTCTGAGGATATCATCATTTCAGAGGTGCACTTGGTTCTCAACATCAGGGCACATTCGGTAGCTGTTAGTTTCGGGCTCCATGGCTAGTAGTTTGTAGTCCTGTAAGGGTAACTGATTGTTTGGTTGCAATGTTTTTGAATATGCCATTGGAGAAACGTAGAGAAGAAATTGATAAAGCAGAGTGAGAATAGTAAAAGTAGAAAAATGAGACGAGAAGGGGTCAGGAAGGGCAGGATCCACTTCCATTTGGGATTTTAAAAGGCCCAGAGGTAATTGTAAAGATCCCTTCTAATAATGGGATCAAAAGTACTGTTAGGCATCCATTTAGAATCATTGTCTAGTAGATCTTGGGGTCAAGTCTGGCTGCAAAGGCATAGAAGCTTAGCAGCCTTTAAATCAGGCACTAGGTATAGAGGCCTGAGGTACTCCAAGAGGCATTCCACTGGGGAGCTTAGGGTATAGATGAAGATGCAGTTCTCATGGTGAGGAGAAGAGTCACAGGCCTCAGCCCAAGACATTCTAGACACAGGCAGGACTAGAATGAGTGGGTTCAAGTTGGCCAGCCAAGTCATCATGAGGACGGGCAAGGTGCCTGAGCATATACAGTTTATCTAGTACCAGGATTTGTGAGAAAAAGGAACCATACCTGTAGAAGAGTGAAGCTTCTCCCAAGGGAGGTCACGGTTGAAGAGAAGGGCTGGCTGTAGATATGAAGACCATGGTCAGGGGTGTCTTAGTTCCCAAGCACACCAGAGGGGTGCCAGACTCTTCCTCAGATCTAGGGAATCGATTATACTGACCAGGGAGGGGAACCACCAATTGGTCAGTGTTAGATGCAGAAATTCAGATCTCTGGTGGCAGGGAAGCGAGCCTATATCAGTCAGACTCAGGATAGAGTCCCAGTGTGTGGCCTCCACCCATGTTAGGCACCAGGATATCCTATCCGAGTTTTGGCACTATGCCGTAAGATCCATAAAGTCACCCTATACAAAAGGTCTCACATGGGAGGTTTCTTCATGGAGTAGGGAATGGATTCAGAGATTGTCCCTGGTGGAGATGGAGGACAAAAAGAAGGAGGAGGGAACTGGGCCTTTTATTAGTGGATATACCTCATGTACAGGAGGATAAGTGACATGAGGTGACAGTGTTGCCTCTTAGCAGTGATGATGAGTCTTGATGTCACTAGGCCCCTTGGGCTGGCTGTGGAGGTGCCTGATGGCTAACAATTATAGTTTACTTAGTTGCATATAACATTTTTGTGACATTTTTATATTTATATATTTATTATAATATGCTCTTGTGTTATTTTTCATATGAAACACATGAGTGAAAGACAGGATTTTTAAAAAAAAGTTTAATTAATTACACCCCTTCATTCTTCTTAACTCCCCTGTATCTCTATTCCCCTCCCTCCCACAAACATTGTCTCCACCTGTTTGACTATTGTTGTCACATATATGTATAAATAAATGAACATGTAAATACAACATGTTGGGTTCATTCAGTGTTGCCTGCATGTCTTTGTTTCTTAGGCTGACCATGTGGTATTGGATAACAAATCAAGGACTTATCCCTGGGGAGAAGTAATTCTCCCTCTTTTATCAGTTGCTAATTGCTTGTAGCTTTTCATCTAGAGTGGAGCCCGGTGAAATTTCCCCTTTCTGTGCTGGAATGTTAATTGTTGTTGCAATTGTTCATGTCTTGTTTAGGCAGCCATGTTGTTGAAATTTCATGGGCATATTGTGTTAGGGTTTACATTGCTGTGATAAAGACCATGGCCATAGTAAACTTGGGGAGGAAAGAGTTTTTTTCACTTCCACTTCCACATCACAGTCCATCACTGAAAGCAGTCAGGGCAGGAACTCAAGGCAAGGAACCTGCAGCTAGGAGCTGATGTAGAGGCCATGGAGGAGTACTGATTATGGCTTGCTCAGCCTGTTTTCTTATACAACCCAGGAGCACCTGCCAGAGGTGGCACTGTCCTAAGTAGGCCGGGCCCTCCCACATCAATTGCTGATTAAGACAGAGTCCTACAGACTTGGTTACAGGCAAATTTTTCAAAGGGAGTTTTCTCAATTGAGAATCACTCTTTCCAAATGACTCTAGCTTGTGTAAAATTTTCATAAAACTAGCCAGGACTTGCAGCTTCCCTATAAGACAGGAAGCATTCAGTGGCTATATTGAACCAGTATGTGATAATTGTTAAGGCTTCTGAGTTCAGAACAGCCAAGTGCAAGTCCTTGCTCTGCTTAATTTGAGACAAACTACTTCAAAGTGTTTTAAGGATTGAGACAATGTATATAAAGTCCATTGGTGAGATTGGAGAGATGGGTAAGTGCACTGGCTGCTCTTCCATAGGAACTGGGTTCAATTCCTAGTACCCACATGGCAGCACACATCTGTCTATAATTATAGTTCCAGAGGATCCAACATTCTCAAAAAGATGTACATGAAGAGAAAATACCAATGCACTTGAAAATAAATAACAATGATTATTCTGTGTCTTTATATCTTCTACAGCACAAAGTTCAGGGCCTAGACTAATGTAAGTGTATAGTAGATGATGGAAAGAAAAGTGTTTGGTTTTTAGAAGCTATGCTTTGTGCTTCCCATAATTGCAGTTAATTCAGTCATTCTGGATTTCTGACGGGGTTGAAGTCTTATAGTCATAACCATTCCCCGCTATTGATTTTGAGAAATAGATTTGAGAGGATGGTTTTTAGCTGACATTCATTCTAAAGCCCCCCCCCCCCAAGCCAGGTTCATAACTAAGCCTTTTAGTTAGGAGAGATGACAGAAGTTGTTTAGTCAACAAAATGATGGACTGGGTATTAGGTCTATCTTGTACCTTACTGATACAAATTGTTATAGTTATGCTCTAATTGTATTTTAAGAGAAAAGTTTTTTTTTTTTTAAACAGGAAGGGTGATATGTAGGAGGAGCTAAGGTGGGAGGAGTAAGGAGTGGAATTGGAGGGATAAGGAGAGGAGGAGGAGAAGGAGAAGAGGAACTAGAAGATGAGAGATAGATAGATAGATAGATAGAGAGAGAGAGAGAGAGAGAGAAACATGGAGGTGGATGTTTGTGTGTCTCCACCAGTCAAAGATAGTTGGTATATCTAGGTTGGGTATTGGGTTACACTTCTGATTGTATGGGCATCTTGTTATTGAGCATTATCAAGCTTATAAAGCCTTTGATTAACATTTAAAAAAAAAGAAAAGTGTTTGTTATTGAATTGATTGAATTGAGTACAGAAGTGAGCATTAGCACGAGGACCAATATTCTTAACTACCTCCTTCACTTCTGAAGGGCATTTAGAAATGCTAATTTCTGACATACCCTTAGCATTGTTTATTAGAATTTATTTTATTAGTGAAATAGAATAAAAGTTGAATGGTCCTTATCAGGAACTCTTAGAATTAAAAGTGCTTTAGACTTTGCATTTTTAAGATTTTGAAACACATATCTCTCCATAGTGAGATATGTTGGGGATGGGACCCAAGGCTAATCTGGAAAATTTATTGTATATTTTGGATAATATACTTGTATGTGAAACCCAGTTTCACAATGAATAGTTTTCTACTTGTACTATCATGTCTGTGTCTAAAATAATGTGGAGTTAGAATTTTTGAATTAGGGATGTTTAGCTGTGTGTGTGTGTAAGTTCGTGTGTGTTAATGCAGTGCTGGGAGTCAAATAATGGTAGGCAAGTGCTCTACTACTGACTTATATCTCCAATTTTCAACCTGAATTATATTCTATTTAAATTATTTAGTCATATTATTTGACTAGTAGAAAGCTAGACATTATTTTAGCATTTTTAATTTAAAAAAATTTTTAAATTTCTCCTGAATTTCTCTGCTTTCCAAATGCCACTTACTCACTGTTAATTTATGAACAGGTATATGATATCTGTTTTAGGGCAGGTTAAGTATAGCTGCTGCATTGTGTACAGTAAAGAAGGAAAATATATTTCCCAATTAACTAGAAGTAACTTCTTAACTAACTAGAACAAATATTCCACAGCAAATAGATACAAACATTTTGAAATCTATTAACTCAGTAGAACCCCAGTTCTATCCTGGAAAAGTTACAAATGCACTAGAGAAAAATGTATCCCTTTTCTATCCCTAGTAAGTATCCATCTTTTATTATGGACCTATAGTTCCACGTGTGCAGACAGTATGAAAGGTGACACAAAGCTTCCAGGTTCCAAATTATGCGCTGCATGTCCCTTGTCCAGCTAAGGGCAGTAAGCAGCAATGTAGGTGTCAGGACAGAAGTCATAGGTCTTACCTTAAAGGGAGTAAGAGATAGTTTGTTCTGGAGGCATTTTGAGTGATCATGGTTTAGTAACATGTGGAAGTTCCAATGTGGAGGTGATTTTATGAAGTTTTATAGTTTTACAGAAAAAAGTCATAAATCAAGCTATGTTTAAAATACATTGATGGTTACATCAGAGAGCAGCTATAGCAAGATGGGGAAAGCATTTTTATAAGCTAAAGATGCTATCTGATGACATTCCTATAGCGTGTAGTTTTAACAAATGATTCATTCTAAACCAGAGACTGAGGCCGCGCCTGTTTTCTCCTAGCCAACACCCCTCCCACAAATGCCAGCTCTGCCTCTCCCTAGCTCTGAGATCTCTCTCTCTGCTCTCACCAGACTGTCATCTACTGTAGTTAGTTCTGGTTCTAAAGCCTGGCTGAATTCTGCCCTGGATATGTTCTTTCCCTCTGTCCCACCTGAATCACCTCGAATGGAAAACACCAGACAATCTTAGTTTAAAATGAACAGATGACACAACCACTGGGTGAGGAATCTATCGTCCTAAACTCATCAGCTATCCTGTGTTGGAAATCTGCTGGTGGAAGCTGCCACCAGGTCTAACAGTTCCAGGTCTACATCCTGCTTTCCCTCTCTCCCCACCTAATGTAAAAAGGGGCATTTCCTTATCCCAGGTCCCCTCTTCCTCCTTCAGATCGGGAAGGCCCACCTCCTGTTTTTTACCCAGTGATTAGCTTCTTGTCGCCTTTATTGGCCAATCAATTAATTAGGGGAAAATTGTTTTACACATTCCTAGTATTTGGATTGGTGGAAGCTAGTGGTATGTTAAGTTAATATATTTCAAAAGGTTTTAAAAATCTATTGTTGTGGGATGTTAGTCCCGATGCAGAACTAGGCTACGGATAGCTGTTGGAAGACGGTGGGGCTAACCTAGATTAGATAATTAGCCTCTGGATCTGGCATAATCCTGCAGTTAATCAGTCTCTGCAGACAGCTTCTTCTTAATTCTCATGTGCATAGACATTCCTCCCACTTCCCACTCTGAGCGGTATAGCTACATGGGTTCCAGGCAGGATGATCCTGACGATTGAAACTTCCATAAACAGACCTATAAATACAATACAAATATTTTGTTCTGTACAAAGTTGCAAACAGTAAAAGTTACAGAGCTGGGAAGATCATTACTTGCCTTTGTCTCATGTACATTAAAAAAAAAAAACCAGACTCTCTTTGACCCACAAACATGAAATATACGAGAAAATAAGTGGAGCCTGAGATCCCAGCAGGCCAAAGCAAATGTGCAGCAGGCTCCAGTGCCTTGGTGGGTTCATCAGTGTTTGTGTTCAGTTTTTCTGGAAGAAAGAAAGCATTTGACCAGTGAGGACACAGGCTCAGAGGAGACTTGACCTGAGTGCCTGACCATCTGATAGCAGAAAGGGCTATTGTATGTAGACCTGTCAGGATGTTAGGCCAGTCTTTGTCATGGCTTCAGAAGGTATCACTTTAAAAGCAAAGAATTCCTATACTCATCCTCTTTCATGTGCTCAGATGTTAAGTGCCAACACCTAACAGCAGGCATTGTACATTTTTTGCCACTGTGCATACATGTGTGTTAATAAACAGAGCATGCCCCTATTCCAGCAGGCTCACAAATATCACTAAAGTTGGATGTATCAGTAGGCATCACCCTGGAGGCCTGATGGGTTTGAGACACACTTGAGTTTTTATAGCTGGATGATGTAGGTGATGTGGTTCCTCACTATGAAGACTTCAAGGAATAACCAATGCCCTTCCCTGGCTGGGAAACAACCACTCGCAGAACAACTTGAGCCAAAGGCAGACCAGCTCATTTCTATTCTTAGAAAGACAAGTCATGGATCTTAGTTTAATAGGGAGTCATGCAAGGCTGGAGGAAAGGACTCAGCAAGCCTCAGACTCAAATGATGAAGGACTGGTCACCCTCGTGGGAGTGGAAAGGGCTTCTGCACCTTAAGTCCAAAGACAAGGACTTACAACACATACGACTAAGGCCTTTGCTCTCAGACAGGTGACCAGGGCTGATTCAGGCTATATGACTTGTGTGTGTGTGTGTGTGTGTGTGTGTGTGTGTGTGCGTCATGCATATTATCATAGGTGAGTTTAGGATCTCTCTGGATCTACCATCACTTTACTTAGAAAATAAGCAGAGCTCTGTTCCCCAGATCTAATCCCTGAATCTCATCCCCAGCTCTTTAGCAGAACACCTGTAACAGTCTTCCCTGCCCCCAACCTCTGCTTCTATCTCCTGTGAATTTCATAGATCATCCCCTTCTAATGTTCTTTCCCCCACTCATTGCTCCTTCCAGGCTCCCTATTTCAGCAGGAACCCCCTGCTCACCCATAAGATGTACTTGCCAAAACACCAGGTAAGCTGTTTGCAGATCTTCTTCTCTTCCTTCTCTGTTACCCCAGACCTAACTCCTGAGTCTCAGCCCCAGCTCCACAGAAGACAATTCATGGCAACTTCTGCCCTCCTGTTCCTATTTCCTGTGGATCCCACAGAGCTTCTCCTTCTAATCTATTTTCCCCGACTCTTTGCTTTGTACCAGATTTCAACCTCAGGGAACCCCTGCTCACCCAAGTGCCACTCTTCTGAGGCCAGCAAGCAGGCTGAAGGCAGACTTACACCACTTTTACTGGTCCCGAGATACAATCTCCTGCACAGCTATGTAGTAGAAAATCTGCTGTGGTTTCCCTTTTGTCTCTGATCCCATCCCCAAGACCAACCTCTCTAAACTTCCTCTCTCAACTCATTTTGGTGTCCCACCCTCTAATATCAATTAGACACTCCCTGTGAACATACTGGCTGAGCAGGGCAGAAAAACAGACATCACATTTTCTGAAAATACACAGAGAAAACAGAAATCAAGGAATAAAACACCCACCCAGCAAAGACAAACCCAGAAATCAGCACCTAGACCTATAATCATACCAATCCTAGATACCCAGATGCCAGCCCAAAACAGTGCAATGTGTCTACACTAGAGCCCAGCTTTCCCACAAGAACAGCCCCTGAAAATTCCAAGAAAAAGACTTTAAAACCAGCTATATGAAGCCAATAGAGGTACTTAAAGAGCAAATTAATAAATTCATTAAAGAAAGACAAGAGAACACAAACAAAAAACAAATAAATTCTCTAAAGAAATCCAAGAAAGCACAGCTAAACAGTATGCTAAAAAAATAGATAAAACTGTTTAACACCTGAATATGGGAGTAGAACAAATAAAGAAAAGACAAACTGAGAAAATTCTGGAAACAAATTTAGGATTTATATCAGGAACTACAAAGGCAAACTTCACTAGAGGATACAAAAAATGGAAGAGAGAAACTTAAGAATTGAAGAAATGAATTCAGTGGTCAAAGAAAATGTTAAATCTAAAAAGCTCTGGACCAAAAACATTCAGAGAATCTAGACCACTATGGGAGAACCAAAGCCAACCAAGAATAATAGAAATAGAGGAAGGAGAAGAATCTCAGCTCATGGGCCCAGAAAATATTTTCGACAAAAATCATAGAAGAAAAATTTCCTAACCTAAAGAAGATGCCTATAAAGGTACAAGAGGCATACAAACCATAAAATAGATTGGACCAGAAAAGGAAGTTCCCTTATCACATAATAACCAAAGCACATACAGGCACACACACACACACACACACACACACACACACACACACACACACAC
>NW_021604647.1:2474413-2499948 GCF_004785775.1 Grammomys surdaster | reverse complement strand
ACACACACACACACACACACACACACACACACACACACACACACACAAAGACCCAAACATCACCACCACAACCATCACCATTATCAAAATAACATGAATCAACAATCACTGGTTCTTGTTATCTCTTGGTATCAGTGGTCTCAATTCCCTGATAAAAAGACACAGACTGGGAGAATAGATATGAAAACCAGATCTATCTTTCTACTGCATTTAAGAAACATACTTCAATACCAAGGACAAATATTATCTCAGAGTAAAGGGTTTGAAAAAGAGATTCCAAGTAAATGGACTCAAGAAGCAAGCTGGTGTAGCTGTTTAATATCTAACAAAATAGACTTTAAGCCAAAACTAATCAAAAGAGATAAGGAAGAACACAGCATACTCATCAAAGGCAAAACTGACCAAGAGGACTTTTCACTTTTTAACATCTAAATATCGAACACAAGAGCACCCAAGTTTGTAAAAGAAATACTACTACAGCTTAAATTACATACTGGTAGTGGGAGACTTTTTTTTTTGAACATGAAATGCTTTTTTATAGCATGTTTTACAAGGGGAGGGGGTAAGAGGGGCCAGGTGGTGGAAAAGTACAGAATCTTCTTGGCCTGTGCCTTGAAACATGTCATGGTCTATACGGTAAACTGCCTTGAATTATGATCTACCTGCTATTCTTCAGAAGATATGGTACACTGCTTGAGTTATGGTCTCCCTGCTATTCTTCAGAAGATATAGTACACTGCTTTGAGTCTATCTGCAGTTGCTAAGCAGGATCTTGCAGTTGCCAAGCTTCAGGGGACATTGTGCAGGTGGGGAAAGGTAGGGGGTGAGGGTAAGGGTGAGGGTCCTGGCTTCTGGCATCTCCCCCTTCTCTGTTTAGTTAGAGAAGGCATCTTTTTTTTTTCTTTTTTCTTTTTTTTTTAATTTCTTTTTTTTTTTGAACATGAAATGCTTTTTTTTTATAGCATGTTTTACAAGGGGAGGGGGTAAGAGGGGCCAGGTGGTGGAAAAGTACAAAATCTTCTTGGCCTGTGCCTTGAAACATGTCATGGTCTATATGGTACACTGCCTTGAATTATGATCTACCTGCAGTTCTTCAGAAGATATGGTATACTGCTTGAGTTATGGTCTCCCTGCTATTCTTAAGAAGACATGGTACTCTGCTTTGAGTCTATCTGCAGTTGCTAAGCAGGATCTTGCAGTTGCCAAGCTTCAGAGGACATTGTGCAGGTGGGGAAAGGTAGGGGGTAAGGGTAAGGGCGAGGGTCCTGGCTTCTGGCATCTCCCCCTTCTCTGTTTAGTTAGAGAAGGCATCTTATGATCAATCCCAACTATGTGAGTTTTGAATTTGGATGTCTAATTATGGGGAGTCTTAGACAAGTTCACAACCCCAAAACATTGATGTGGTGGGAGACTTTAATATCCCATTATTACCAATAGACAGGTCATTCAGCTAAAAACTAAACAGAAATACTGGAGCTAACAGACATTATAAACCAAATGGACCTAACAGATATTTACAGTATATTTCTCCCAAACACAAGAGAATATACCTTCTTCTCAGCAGCTCATGAAACTTTCTCCAAAACTGACCACATCCATGGACACAAAGCAAGTCTCCATAGATAAAAGGAACTTGACATAAGTCCCTACATCTTATCAGGCCACCACAGGTTAAATTTAGATGTCAACAACAACAGAAAGAACAGAAAACTTACAAAGACATGGAAACTAAACAATTCTATTGAATGAAAAATGTGTCAAGACAGAAATAAAGAAAAAAAAGAAAACTTTCTAGAATTCAATGTAAATTATTACACAGCATATACAAACTTATGGGACACAAGAAAGTGGTGCTAAGAGGAAAGTTCATAGCAATAAATGTCTACATAAAAAATTTGAAAAAATCTCATACTAGCAGCTTAACAGCACGC
Source organism: Grammomys surdaster (assembly GCF_004785775.1). Classification (NCBI taxonomy): domain Eukaryota; kingdom Metazoa; phylum Chordata; class Mammalia; order Rodentia; family Muridae; genus Grammomys; species Grammomys surdaster. Next base: position 2,498,017 of record NW_021604647.1, on the reverse strand, counting down.
CTGAAAGCTTTAGAACAAAAAGCAGTAGTCACACCCAAAAGGAGGAAATAGCAAGAAATAATCAAACTGTGGGCTCACAACAAGAGATTAGAAACAACAAATAATACAAAGGACCAATAAAACAAAGGGTTGGTTCTTTGAAATGAAACAAGAAGATAGACAAGTTCTTATTCAACTAGCTAAAAGACATATAAAGAATATCCAAATTAACAAAATCGGAAATGAAAAGGAAAAATAACAACAGATGCTAAAGAAATAGAATAATAAAGACATACTTTAAAAATCTGTGGGCTTGAGAGATGGCTCAGTGGTTAAGAGCACTGACTGCTCTTCCAGAGGTCCTGAGATCAATTCCCAGCAACCACATGGTGGCTCACAACCATCTGCAAGGGGTCTAATGCCCTCTTCTTGTATGTCTGAAGAGAGTAATGGTGAATACATAAAATAAAAAAAAATATCTGTGCTCTACCAAGTTGAACTGGGTTTCATTCAGTTGAGCTGTTTCCCAAGGAAGTCACATGAAAATCCACAAACAACCCAGGCTGTTGCTAAGACAAAGCATCACTGTCTGCACACTGACAGCATAGCCTAATTGCTGAAGTCAACAACTCATCGAACATGGAGAAGTTGAACTTGTGTCTATCTGGAGCCTTCATGTTCTGGTCTCTTTGGTGCAGGAAGGTACTCTGAATGCTACTGAAAGAGAAATGTGGACACCAACTCAGCCATAAAACCTTTGACCTATAATCTGTCCTGCCTGCAAAATATGCTAGGGAAATGATGGCACACAACTTATGGGAATAGCCGCTCAATGTTTAATTTGACTTAAGGTCTACTCCTCAAGAATGAACCCATACCTGACACTGCATGGGTAACCAAGAATCAGAGACCAGAGAGTCCAGAGATCTTCTGTGAAAGCAAGCAGTGGTCTAAAAAAATAAAATGGCTCCCAATGATATTATGCAACACTCATAGATCTGTGCCTTATTCAGTCATCATCAGAAATGCTTCCTTCAGCTCTTGATGGGAAAAGTTGAAGAGACCTATAGCCAGACATTACATGTAGAAAGAGTCTAAATGAGAAATCTCCATCAAATCCTTCCCTTCATATCTCAGGGAATCTCTCAGAAGAGAAGGCTGAAATATTGTAAGAGCCAGAGGGAACGGAGGACACCAGGAAAGCAACGCCCTCTGTATCAACTAAGAGAGGTGTTTATGAACTGACAGATACTGGAGCAGCAAGCATAGGACCTATAAGCACAGGGCAAGAGGTCCTTTGTAGGTATATTAAAGCTATTGACTTATTGTTTGTATGGGACTCCTGCCTGTGAGAACAAGTGGGTCTCTGACTTTCTATTTTATCTTTTAGTTTTGCTATGACACAAGGCTACAAATGGTTGTTCTATATAGCCTTGGCTGCCCTGAAACTCACTCTGTAGACCATGCTGGCCTATGTCTATCTCTGCCTTCTGAGTGCTGGGATTCAAGGCCTGAACCACCACCAACTGGTTGTGTCTCTGATTCTTATTCCTGCTCATGGGGTTCCATTCTTTCTATACTGGTGTTGTATCCAACTTTGATAAGATACTTTTTGCTTCTTCTTATATTTTTGGTCATATTTTGTTGTTGTTTCTTAAAAATATATTATTTTCTACAGGGGAGGGGCAATGGGGAGAAGTTGAGAGGACTAGGGGAAGGGGAAGCTGTAATCAGGACATATTGTAGGAGAAAAAAATCCATTTTTCAATAAATGGGGAAAAAACAAGCAGAGCTGGTAGATAATTGCTCATTTATGTTATTTCTTTTTGATCTTGCATCTTTAAAAGACCTAATTTTATTTCAAAGCATGTCTCAAACATTAAGGTCACACTTGGAGAGAATTTTCCATTATGTATCTTCTGTTTCTGATGAAAGTTCTGTTGTCCATTTGTATTTTACATCCTAATATGTAGTGAACTCTTGTTCAATAGTTCTTCACATTTTATTAATGTTTCATATGTTTCCCCCTCTCACACTCTGGCAGATGTAAGTGTGGGTGTGTTTTTATATGAATCTCAAGCTTCTCTGTCATTTTAGCATCATATATCTCATCTTGTATTTCTAACAGAGACAGATATGGCTACAGTGCCATTTTTATGCCAACCTGAAGAATAGTGATGTAGAAATTCTCCAAAGTTTAGAGAATCAAGGTTGGGTAGGGTATAGGGATGAAGGAGCTCTGCTTTGGAAGGACCTTTTCCCTCCAAGAAAAGAAATGGATGTACATAATTTGGTAATGTCTTGGGACTTACAGCAGAACTTAGCCTGCCCCCTACAAAACTTTTAGAAATAGGGTGGAGGGAGTCTGTTTGTTGAGCAGCTACTATGTACATGTTTATAAACATCATCTTTACACCAAATTTGAGAGTAGACCCCAAGGCTCTAGCAATCTATGAAGTGTATTACAATATATTTCATATAAGACACTATATTACCTTATTAGTGAACAACAAAAGAATATCAAGATATTACCATGAATCAGTACACAAAGTTGTATGTGTAATGTGTGGTTAATCTAATCAGATGTTTAATCCCTGAAAAATGCTAGTTCATTCTTTCAGAGTACACTGAAATAACTAAATGAGGATAAAATATTATAAAAAAAAAAGAATATGAAAATGCTTTCCTTTCCTCAGCCTGGAGTAGGGAGAGTCGTCCCCTATTCTAAACTTTTCTCCCCAGATAGATAAAGAAATGGAACTTGACTTCAGCACAGGAGTTCCCAACTTCACAATGACATAACACTGTATTTACTCAGTGTTTTGAATATTGATAGTTTCCAGGTTAGCAACATGGAATTGTGATAGTTTTGATGCTGGGCAGCAGTAACTGCTTATAGGTTTCTACACATGATCAAGCTGCTCTCTATGGGTATTGGATGATATGATGCCCAGTAGCTTAGGTGTTTGAAATGAGTGAACTATATGTTAGACTTAATGATATGACTGTCACTCATGCTACAGTGAAGAGCATCTGAAAATACAAACCATGGGACTTGTAAGTCACCTGTTACAGTTGGAGGATATTTGTATGTTTTGTCTCTAAAGGTTTGCATTTTGCCTTGGGAATCTGCAGATAAGATGGTGAAGCCTCTGTAAACAAGCACAGAAACCAAGAGTATGATACAAGCCTATAACCTCAGCACTCAGGAGGCTGAGTATCATGTGTTTGAGATTAACCCAAATTACATACTAACACCTTGTCTCAAAACCAAACAGAACAAAGACAAAACACAACAGAACAAAACACAGTATTTTGAAGTAAAAATAAATTTCTTGTTGTGGAAGGGGGAAAAGAAAGAGGTGAGAAGAAAGAAAGTGAGGGTGGAGGGAGGGAAATCTGACTGAAGGATCCCTTCTAAGTTACATTTTGGTTTTATGACCTATTTTGAAAGGAGCTCTGGTAAAGGATGTGTGTATCTAAAATGTCCTCTGCAGATCTGAATGATAAGACAAATAGCCATGTAGGTGATGAAACTATCTAAAAGGTTAACTGTGAAAGTACATAGGCTTAAACTTCAAGCCCTCTTTCTTCACTGGTCTCATCCAAAGTCTTGGAAAGGGTTCTCAGCCTGTTTTCCCAGCAGAGTCATTTATGAAAGCTTCATACTATCTGCTTTAGTTATTTTTGTGATAGAATACTCTAACAAAAGCAACGTAAAGAAGAAAAGGTTTGTTTTACTCACAGCTCCAGAGAAGGAAGAGTTCTTCATAACAAGCTGTGTGTGTGTGTGTGTGTGTGTGTGTGTGTGTGTGTGTGTGTAGTGAGTATGCCAGCAGGCAGGAAAGGCATGGTGGCAGGATCAGGAGGCTAGGTAGTTACATTGCATTCATACAGGAAATGGCATGGCCTGTCCCCAGTGACCCACTTCCTCCAGTGACCTGCCACCTCCTAAATATTCTGCATTTTTGCCAATGGCACCACCACTTGAGGACCAGAAATGAACCACCCCACCCCAAACCTGGAACAGTTCTACAGCTGAGGAATCCAATTCTCAACAGAATAATGTACCTTGAACTATATCTTTATAAGCCCAGATTTCCTTAGGATTGGAACTTTGTTTTTTTAATTTTTAGTTTTTCATTTTAATTTGCAAGAATTTAACTTAATTTCTGTTTTCACTGTACAATTATGCAGCAGGTACTGAGGCCTCATGTGGCAGTAGGTGTAGCAGAACAGCTCCACAGTTTATTATCCTGCCAGTTGGGCCAGATTTGTTGGCATTTTTATACTTTGTTGGGGTTCCTAGTAGGAGGGCCCATGATCTTGAACCTTATGAATATTATGATAAAGTTTCAGTGCTTAAGTCTTATCCAGTACTAGAATAAGGTAGGAATATCCTTATGGAAGAAGATAAAGTTCCATGTACAATTTTTGCTTTTCTGTTGAGGGAATCTGCTGTTTTCCAGGGAGAAAGCAAAAACAGAGCTGAGACGATATTCAAGAAGAACAGAAATTATTGCCAATTGTAGAGGAATTTTAATCCAGCAATATGGATGCTCTGGTAAGGAATCATACCCAAAGATATGATTTGGATAAAATGCAGACTTGTGACACACAAATCCCTCTGGCTAGAATATAGACACATCTTTAGTACACACCTTTAATCCCAAACAATGATGACTGATTGAGGAGCAGACAAAATGTTAAATCAGAGATTTAACAGAATGGGTCAGAGATAGGATATACTCAACCTTCATGAGAACATACAAGGAAAAAGAGACTACTTAAAGAGTAGTGAGGGAGAGAGAGAGTCAGTTGAGTTCACTGGTGATCAATTCAGTTTGTGGAGTTCAGAAACAGTCTTTTCAAACAGAGCAATTCAGTCAGAAGTCAAGAGAAGCCATTTTGAATCAGTCAGCTTAGAGAGAAGTTTCATCCAGAACAGCTAAATTGAACCAGCCAACCGGAATTCAGAAAAAGCTAGAAAGAATGAGTTTATTGAGCACTAAGTCTTAGAGGCTAAAACACTTTAGACCTAGATTAGCAGATGGAAGTTAGAAGTTGAAGCTTTCAAGACTCTGGTTTGCAGAAGATTAGATTGTATCAAGGCTAGATGCTTCCAGGCCTATACCTAAGGAGAGTTATAGAAATTCTCTGGGCTCAGCCCAAGGCATGTATTCATAAAGCTTGTCTATGGCTCTCATCTCATCCCTTAATCTGAAGCAATACAAGTGACATTTACATTTAGAATAAATTTCAGCTGCCATCATTACATGACCATTCCTGAGTGGTCTTCCATAATCCCACCAGAAGATTTTTTTTTTTTAAATTTGGGACAGGGTCTTAGTACAAAGTTCTGACTCTCATGGAACTTACTGTGTAGTCTAGGCTGATGTAGAACTCAAGGAGATCTGCCTGGCTATTGAAGTCTTGACTGAAGATCTAATGAGATTTGCTAAGGTTTCTGTGAGAAATTTCTCCTTTAGTTTTAGCTCTCTCAAGGAAATTTCTACCAAGTGTTTTGGATTTAAAAGAGGTTGATCCTGATAAAAGGTTAAAAGTTTTGAATGTCCGTTTTATCCTGGAAAGTTGTTATCACATAAGTGTTCCTCCCTACTCATTGTGTGAGAATGACATGACTCTAATTATTATACATCAATATTTAGACCAAACCAAGCATGTAATAGTGACATAGTGGTCCTTAGTTCATATCACAAAAAGAATAAGATGGTCAATTACTCTCTTCAGTGTTTATATCTGTTTAGAAAAACAACAAAAACAAAGCAATCTTTAAAAAATATTAGTTAAGAAAATAGATCCCCAGATAGAGTTATTAAATTAACATGCTGGCAAGCCAAGGACAGGTAAGATTCTGCATAGAGCCTTACCAACCCAAGACAGAAGTAAGTGCATTGCTTTTGATAATGTATATTCCACAGTGGGTAAAGAAGGGATTCTTGTCAGAATTACTTAAGACAGGCTCAGTCTTGTTTATAAAATAAAAAAGGGGGAGAGGTGGAGAGCTTTTAGGGCTACTTGGCAAGAATCTGACATTGGCCAAGAACAAGGAAGTGGGCTGCTTAGCTGGAATATGACATTGGCCAAGGACAAGGAAGTAGGCTTCAGGCAGGAATCTGACATTAGGCTAGAACAAAGAAGTAATTTCAGGTAGGAATCTAAATCTTAGGTTAGAACAAAGAAGTAATTTCAGACAGGAATCTTAATTTTAGGCTAGAACAAGGAAGTAGGCTTCAGACATGAAAGTGACTTTGAGCTAGGACAGGGAAGTTGGCTCAGATACTTTGGTCATCCTGATAAGCCCTTAGAAACAGTGATCATTGGAGTGATCACAGAATGTTGTTTATTGCCTTGCTTGTTCTTTGACTATTTGTGTTTATTGTCTTGCTTGTTCCTTGACTATTTGCGTCTATTGTATTGCTAGACCTTCAACCTAGAACTGACCTTAATACATGCATGTAATCAAAATGATATAAAAGCATAAAGGAGGAGGGGGGATGAAATAGGGGGCTTTGGAGGGGGATGGGGAAAGGAGATGACATCTGAAATGTAAATAAATAAAATATCCAATAAAAAATACAAAAAGAAAATAATTAGTTAAAATTGAAAATTTCTCCTGTCCCTTTAATTTCTTTATCCCTTTTAGGTCTCACATCCCCATAATTCTCAAATTCATATTCTCTTTTTCTTTAACCATTTCTGTTACATATAAATAAAAATGAATAAAAATGTAACCTGCTGAGTCCATTCAGTATTGCCTGTATGTATGCTGACTGCTTGATATTGGATAGCCAATCAGAAGTGGCTCATCCTTGAGAAAGTCTAAACTATTCCCTATATTAGCAGTTGTTTGGAGGTATCTCTTAGACTTCCCTGACCAGTGACTCAAAACAAGTGTTCTCATGCCTGTTATTGACCTCTTGTGAGGAGTATTATCATCCCAAGTGATGTGAGTCATCGTCATTATCATCATCATCATCATCATCATCATCTCTCTCTCTCTCTCTCTCTCTCTCTCTCTCTCTCTCTCTCTCTCTCTCACACCTCTCTCTCTCTCTCTCTCTCTCTCACACACACACACACACACACACACAACAGACACACACAGACACACAAAGACATACACACAGACATACACACATACAGACAGACAGACCCTCAGACACACAGAGACACAAACACAAGCACACACAGACACACACACAAACACACAGACACATAGACACATGTATGTGTGCATGTGCTGTTTGTCTTTCTGTGTGTCTGTTACCTCCAGTTCTAGTTTCATCTGCAAATTTCATTTTTTTTTATGATGAAGAGTATTGCATGGTGTATATGAAACACATTTTCACTATCCTTTCATCAGCTGAAGGACATTTATGTTATTTCCAGTCCCTAGCTATTGTTAATACACTAGCAAGTATCTGTGCAGTAGGACTCTGTATCCTTTGGGCATATACCAAGGGGAAGTATATCTGGGTCATATGATAGATCTATATTTACTTTTTTGAGACTTCTCCACACTGATTTCCAGTGGGATTGTATAAGGGTCTCCATTTCTCTACATCCCAGCTAGCTTTTGTTGTCAAGTGTTTTCTTAATTTGGACTATCCTGATTGAAATAAGACAAAATTCCCAAGTTATTTTAATTTTAATTTTTCTGAAATCTAAGGGATGATATATCCTGGATATCAATTCTCAGTCAGATGTATAAATGGCAAAAATTCTCTCCTATTCCCTTGTAACACAGTTGATGATTTCCTTTGCTCTACAGAAGCTTCAAAGCCACCTTACTAATTAGTTACATCAGAGACAGAATAAAGTTTGTATTGATTTTACTCTATAACAGAAAGTGTAATCAAAGTCACATTTCTTTCCTTTTTCTAAACAATATTTCTAAGTCTTATTGTTTCTTATTTCTCTTTCTTCCTGAATTATTCTCCAGCTTCCTCTCGACACCATGAAAAAATCTTTCCCCAAATTCCCCCTTCATATTACCTCTCATCAAATCTCTCATCCTACTGATTTGAGTGAAATTTCCTTGACAGCCATACCATGTGTTTTCCAAAACCAGAATGAGGAGATGCCTCATATCTAAAATGGTCTAATCCCAGTTTGCATTGAATATGCATGCTGTTAGTGAGCTAGGGCAATGTGGTTGTTTAAATGAGACATGTCCTCCATAGGGTATTTGAATGCTTGATTCCTATTGGTGTTGGTGTTTGGAGAGGCGGTTCAGCCTTGATGAAGGATGTGAGCCACTTGGGGTCAGCTTTCAGAGTTCCCACTCTCATTTTATTTCATTTGTTCTCTTTGCTTTGTTTCTTGTGGCTACAGTGTCTTCTCTCAGCTTCCAGCTCCGCCCACTATCTGCTATTATAGATTCTGATCTCCCCAAAGCTCGGAGGCAATTCATTTTTCCTTAAGCTGCCTTTGGTGTGGTATTTTATTATATCAACAGAAAAGTAACTAATAAAATATTTTCATAAGTTTAAGATTCATTTGGGAAATATGAGCACACGGTATACTCTAGACTTTAGACTCAGAGACATTCCACTAATAGGTTGCTTTGGATTTCAGTTTGTCATTGTATTATGGATAATATTGAACGTGGCATCAGGATATGAGAGAATATACTCAATACTACTTTTTTTTAAATACCCATCATAATAAGACATTCTTGGTACTGGACCAGGGCTCAATTAGGCTAGTCTTTTGAATATCTTGTTTCTTTACTTGTTAAGTCTTGATCCATGATCTAAAGCAGGCTGAAGGAAAAGATGCAATATTGGTTTATCTTGTTTTTGTGCTAAAAGAAGGAAGATTTCTAAAAACATTTACTAACTCTGCTTATGTGCTACTTCAGAAATATGTCATATAACATTTGCTAGGAGCAACCATCAAGGGAATCTATGAAGGCAAGCATTTAGATTCCTAACTGCTACACGGAAAGTGGTTAAGGGAAAGAGGGCAGGGAATAAATTTGTCATTTATCAGCATTTCCTATAAAAATCTTTTGCTTAATTAGGATGAATAATCTTTTTCTATTTCTTCGTGTGTTTATGTGTGTCAGTAGGTGAGTGCATGTGAATGCAGGTGCCTGAAAGGCCAGAGGTGCTGGCTCCTAGAGTTGGAGTTACAGGTGATTTGAGCCATCTGACATAGGTCCTTGGTAAGAGCAGCACATGTTCTCAACCACTTGGCCATCTCTCCAATCCCCTTTCTATTTCTTTTCATGGGTATTTCTTCTTTGAAACAATTGTTTCTGAATCTTCATCACTCATAATAGCTCTAACCCTTTGGAAAGTAATTAAAAATAGAGACAAAGTACTTTTAGGCTTATGGATTTCCCAGAATAATGCAAAAGAGAAACAGAGGAACATAATTATAGTAAAATAATAAAGAAGATATACTCTCATAAATTGAAGTGATGAAGAAATAGTACTTCTAGAAAAACTTTCTTTCATTTATATGTAAAACTGAATTTATAGGCTAGACTCAGGGCATTTAAGCTGGATTATTTTTGTTCATACCATTATTTGTTTTAGACTTTTATATATCAAAAGTGTGAAACTTAAAAAAAAGATGCAGTATGTGTTATTTAGTATCTTGGGTCCTGGGCTACCAGAGAGAGCAAAGGAATGAGTTTTACCATTTTCCAGCTCAAAGCAGGGAAGGAAGAGCAAGGGAAGGAAAGAGGAAACATAGACATCAAGAGACAAATACTGGTAGCTGCTCCTCACATCTTCCTGTGGATGTTCCAGAATTCCAAGTCCTCCTCCCTGAGATCAGTTCCTTCATGCTAGCTGGTGTCCATACTCTTTCAGGGTTCATTTACGGCACACAACAGAGTCTACCCACCAAGATTTCTATGTTCTCGTGTCCTTGAAACAGAAATTGGACAGGATATGAGGATAGTGATAGAAGCAGAGAAAAGCAGGGGAAGGAAGTAGGTTAGAGTTGGGGAAAGGTTAGAGCTCAATGACTCTCACCCTGGGGATTGGGACCAGTATTTGTTTTGTGTTCAGGCTGCTGCTGTAGGTCTTCCTGTGATTCAAAGGATGGTCTTCCTCTCTGCCATCAGCTTTTTCTCATTTGCTAATTTTCACTTCACTTGTTCCTGTATCTGTAGTAAGCTAGATCTCTTTCATTTAATGCAGGGGGAAGGGCCACAAAAGGGGAAGCAATTTTATTTTTATTAAGATACTATTTCGCTTAGTACCAAAGAGATTCATTATCTTCCTCGAATGGGACTTTAGGACAATCCCTTTTCCTCTCTTGTATTACTACAGTTTTACCACAAGGTGGCACTAAGTGTCTTGTATGTGATTAATAATGGTACAGAAACAGAAAATTCCATCTACCTTGCTCTATTTAGGTTTACTTCAGTTGACTACAGAAAGGAAAAACTAAAGTGAGTTCAGTGGGGGAAACCAACGCAAAGAAAGAGGGAGGGATAAATCACATGAAGGAAGTGGGAAAAAGCCATATAGGGTCCATGGGCTTTCTATTTATTGAAAATCATATATAGCGTGTATGTAAACATACATATATATGTACAGGATTTTTTTTTTTTTGAAAATGAAGTTATATTACTTGTGGCTATAATGCTTCCTCCAGGAGGCATAGATTATCTAACAAAATTCCCAATACTAGGTCTGAGAATTATCACTGATAAGAATCCAGGAAATCCTCCAAATAGTATAGGTTGCTTCCTAAAATTCTAAGAAAGTACCTCTTAACAAAGACACTGTTCAGTTCTGACGCAAGATTTTGAGGAATTAAACTTGATATGACCTGGAAGCTTTTTATTTCATGACTAGCTCATATAGTATTGGAAGATGCTATGCAAACTACCAAGGGAGAAAACCTATCGATAGTCCTACTCAGCTTTGCCACCTGTGAATTGAGATAAAGTCATGCATGCCAGAATATCCTCAAAGGTTCAATAGTGGCACATATATCTTGGGGCTAACCAACAGCTATATGATTGGCTGTAAGGTCTGCTCAATATGAGGTCTTCATGCCTACTACTAAAACCTAACCACTCCCCATGGCTTACCAGGCCATAAAGCTCAGGGGAGAACTTACTGCTTCCACTTCACCAACCTTATAATTTCTCAGTACAGTCTAAATCCTTACCATAGTTGTAACTTTCACCCCTTATCAAAGAAGCTTTTTTTCCTTAACAGATAAAAACTACTACACAATTTCATACCTGAATAAAATGCAGAGAACAACTGTCATGGGGTATACAGCCCCAAATGATACTCTACCCTTTACACCTAAGGTTAAAGGGACATTGTGGAAGTGGGGGTGGGGGAGAGGACTGTAAGAGCCAGAGGACTCGAAGACATGTTGCAGTATTTTGTTCTCTATATATGACAAAGAATCTGTACCATGAAACATCAACAATATGGTTCCCTAAACAAGACCTGGGTCATGGCTGGGCAGTTGCCTAGAACCCCAAGACTCTGCATGAGAACCGGCAGGAGTTCAGCACGCCCCAAGAACCCAGGGTCCTAAAAAACAGTCTAGTCTTCATAAAACTCAGTCACGTAAGCTGGCCATTACAGCCCCTCCCAAAGTGCACAGGTAGAGGGTGTGACTAGAGGCCTCAGGGCCTAGAGATTTACATACTAATGAAGACCAGAGGGCGGAGCAAATTAAGCATGCCTCCCCAGATCCTCCCCAGATCCTCCCCCAATCCTACCCCTTTCTCCCTCCCTATTTAACTCGGGACTTCTCTGAGTTTTATAGGCGTACATCCAAATCCATCCACCATCTGCCATGACAATAAACCTTTTTGGAACCAAGGACTTCCTCGTGTTATTGGGGCCTGCCGCCGCCAAAGCCTCCAGGCCTCTGGAACCATAGACGTTCCTCCTGCATGTGGGACCAGCCACAGCGTGGAAGCCTCCCTGGACCCCACTGCTGTGGCCTGTAATTTTCCCCACAAATAGCTACAGGCAATTAATGACTGCTGAAAAAGGGAAAAACTGTCTAATTAGCATTATGTATGTCATACTTGAATTTAGCCTTTCTTTAGATATAAATTCTCTTAATTTACATTTCTCTGAAACTTACTATAGCTATAAAACTGTCAAGAAGAATATGGAGTACTAAGATCTATTCAGAAATAAAGAAAAGAAATTAAAGACTTTCTAGAATTCAATGAAAATTATTACACAGCATATACAAACTTATGGGACACAAGAAAGTGGTGCTAAGAGGAAAGTTCAGAAACCACAGTGAGGCAATTTGGTCTCTTTCTCATCATGACAATTATGATCACAGTTGCTGTTCACTGAGCGGTGATCAAACATTCTGCTTAAATGCTTTCCATGCATTTATACTTAATACTCATAATACCTTTTGACAAGTACAATTATTATTGTCATACAAACATGTGTGTGTGTTTGTGTTAGGAGGCAGGTAGATAGGTGAGGCATTGACTACTGAAGTTAAGTATCTTATCCCAATCACGTAGCAATTAAGTGGCAAAGTAAGATGTGGGACCAGTCTGTCTGGGTGGAAAATAAAATTTTTTATTGCCATAGTTCATGCTCATCAGTAACTCAGCAGCATTCCTGACCTATTATTCAGAAATAATACATATGTGAACACTTGGTCCCCAATTGCTGGAACTGTTCAGGGAGGTTTAAGTGGCTGAACCTTGCTGGAGAAAGTATACCATTAGGGTAGGCTTTGAGAGGCCTTGTATCACTTTCAGTTCACTCTTTGCTGGTGTTTGAAGTGTGAATTCCTGTATACAGTAGGTAGAGGCAGCCCAAGAGAGAAATGTATACTTCAGGCAGCAAAGGTTCAGGGGAACCATTCAAATCCCATGAAACTTAAGTCACAAACATTGAATACAGAGCTACAGGATTTGGGTCCTGTCTTGTTTTGGTCAAGTATTTCCTGACTATGCCCCCCTATTCCTCACTATGTCCTTATGGAATGGTAATGTACAATCTCCACCATTTTATCTTGGGGGTGTGTAAATTGCTTTTTGATTTTACAGGAAGTTACAGTTAAGAGATTACCTTGAGTCTTAGAAGACACTGAGTTTTTAAACAGTGTTGAAACTGAAAGAGTATGTAGACTTGAAGTTGGGCTAAATACATGATGTAGCTATGGCCCATTGGGTTCAGGAAATGCAATGTGGTGGTTTGAAGGAGAAATGTCTCTCATTGTCTTGAGCATTTAAATACTTGGTACCTAGTTGGTGGAACTGTTTGGAGAGGTCACTGAGAGTGGGCTTTCAGATTAAAATCCTCTTGCCACTTCCATTTGCTCTCTCTGTTATGTGCTTGTGGTTGACATATGAGATCTCATCTGGCTACAAAAATGAGCAATAATGCTGTGTATACATTTGTGTTGACATTGGTATTATCCTAGCTAATAAATATCACCTTTTTACGTAGTAAAACTCTTCAAAAGACTCTAAATAAAATTCTTTACTTTCTTCCTCCCTTTTTTCTTTCTTTCTTTCTTTCTTTCTTTCTTTCTTTCTTTCATTTCTTTTTTTTTTTTATTTTTTGAGACAGGGTTTCTCTGTATATCTCTGGCTGTCCTGGAACTCACTCTGTAGACAAGGGTGGCCTCGAACTCAGAAATCCACCTGCCTCTGCCTCCCAAGTGCTGGGATTAAAGGTGTGTGCCACTACTGCCCAGCCTAAATAGAAATCTTACAATGCTGTTGAGCAGGAGGTAGGAGGCAAGAGATTTATTCAATATTAACTTATCCTAAATTCTAGTTTATAAGAGCTGCATGGCTTCTCCTACCTTGATGTTGTAAGATGAGACGGGAGCTATGACATTAGCACATTTGCTGTCACAGTCATTCACTTCGTTCCAGAGTTTGTAGAGTTTAAACATAGCAGAGGAGAAATTCCCAAATAACCTATCTTATAAGCGTTTCCACACGAGCTAAATACTACTTTCTGCTTTCTGACTCACTGCGCTTGCTCCATATACCTCATGTGGTAGGACTGAGTAGAAAATAACATTTTTATTGGCATAGTTCATGCTCATCAGTAACTCAGCAGCATTCCTGACCTATTATTCAGAAATAATACATATGTGAACAGTGTATTAGCAAGCAAGTATCTATTATGACCATGATGTACACATGGGAGGTCCTTAATAAACAACGCAGAGTGAAGAAAAGCTGATTTGATTGCTGATGTGCCTGGGTTACTGACTCACTGTCCCAGTTTAGGGTTCATCTGGCTTTCTAACTAATGTTGCTTGTTATATGTGATCAATGCTGTCTTAGGGTTTTACTGCTGTGAACAGACACCATGCCCATGGCAGCTCTTATAAAGGACAACATTTAATTGGGGCTTGCTTAAAGGTTTAGGTGTTCAATCCATTATCATTATGGTGGGAAGCATGGCAGTATGCAGGCAGGCATGGTGCAGGAGAAGCTGAGAGTTCTGTATGTTTTTCTGAAGGCCATTAGGAAAAGACTTGCTTACAGGGAGCTAGGACGAGGGTCTTAAAACCTATGCCCACAGTGACACACTTCCTTCGACAAGACCACACCTGTTTCAACAAGGCTACACCTCCAAATCATGTCACTCTCTGGGCCAAGCATATTCAAACCACTCCGATGATTGTAGAATTCTGATCAGACCAAGAACTATAGAATTTCTCTTCCCTAAATAAAAAGGTTAGGGGCAGATTTTATAATTGTCATTGTCTAGTGGAGAAATGAAGACATGAATTCAGGACATCTAAAATGCCACAATAGAAAAGACTTACAGCCCCAGTCTTCAACATGAATGCTTTTTTCATATTTATTATTTCTGTTCTTTTAATACATGTCTCCCATTTGCATGACACTTCAGGCAACACATACCCAATGTTCCACAGAAGAAGAAGTGAGATAGACCATCTGTAGAGAGAAAGATCTAGACACAAGGTCTGAATCCTGATTCTGGACAGTGCTGGGTCTATTTTCCAAGCAGGGAGACATGGGCAGGAAGGCCTTGACCTACCCTAAGTTTATATTGCTCATGACCTTATCATTAACTACAGCTGGCTAAGAATTTACACAGTAGCCAAGTGTATGTCCTGGTGATTGCTTTACAACTGACTGTACGATCTGGAGGTCAACACCAGCTGTGAGAACGAAAGGCTACCTGGAGTCTCATCCCATCTGTGGAGACTAGGGTGCGAAGTGCCTTAACCAAACATACTCTTAAGAAGCTTTATGGCTTTGTTTTCTTTTTGCCTTCTGGGAAGACTAGATTTACTTTAACACACCTTTTCAAAGTTCAGTAGAGCACTTTATGTTATCAATTCCTTGATCTCTTTCACCAGTCCAATGCATGATATGCATGAATGCAATCACACCAACAAATGTGTACCTCTAAGGGAGTTGCTCATTACACTGAGAAAACACCTTCTCTGGGCTTCTCTGGCTTCATTCTTTGCTGGGACACCCCTCCCAGCGCTTGCAGATTCCTAGACATTCTTAAACCTTCAGTCTGATCTCCTATCTTCAGCAAAAGCACTCCTGAACCAGACTGCTTTCCCAGTTGTCTTTTTGTGATTCCTCTAAATCTCTTTTGTGATACCTCTAGATCTCCAAGTTTCTACATTTTAGAATATTACAGCATATGAAAACAAGTTATTTCTGCTTCTCCCATGACACTGCAGAATGGAAAAATGTTTGTTTGGTTTTATTTTAGTTTTTGGTCTGTAATGAGTTCAGTGCCCTAACACATATTTTCAGGTAATGTTTGTAGGACTTCTAGTTTGGGTACTAGTTCATTCTAAATGTTTGTGGTAGGATAGTGGGCACACAGATGCAGAGAGAGAAACCTCCACTTCTCTTTGTGGATTTTCCTCTCCTGGGTTTTTTAGGTAGCTGAACTTGGAATCCTCCTGTAACTCACTTGCACTTCTCAATAATGGTCATAATTTTTAGTAAACTTCGTCCCATTAACAGCAAACCTTCAACAAAGTGGGTGAATTTCCTGTTGCTTTACTTCCTTCTTTTAAGTCTCAGTGAGTTTTGCACCTGTCTGCCTCTGAATCAGAACAGAGACAGAGAAAGTTATATTGTTTGGGCCTCAGTTCTTTTTTCTGTTTTCTGTTCCTTGGTTAATTTCTGGTGCACTAGGAAACATTGTTTCTCCTACCTAGAATGCTGTTTGTCGCCTGTGAAGGAGTAGCTGTCAGGCCAGTTAGTCTGTCCTCTCTGGGTTTGGCTTACCCCTACCCCTTTATTCCTTTCTACATCAAGCACAGACAAAGGACAAGAGGGCCCCAAACCATAAATTTGATCTGAATATTGATTTCTAGTTTTTGGTTTAGGTTCCAAAGATCAATGCCAGCCTTGTGCTTCTATGAGTCCTAGTTATCATGATTTGCATAGTTTTAAATGTTACCTGGTTAACAAGCAACATAGCCCTTCCCAGTTTACAATGATTCCTAGTTTTCAGAGGATTCATAGCATAGCATAGCATAGAGCAAGAAAGAATTGATAAATAGAAAATCGGCAGGCAGGATGCTCAGTGCAGGACAAAGATACCTCTGTCCTTGAAATTCACAGTGACCTCACTTTATGACTGGTTTGGGTTACAACAGAAGGGCTTCACTTCCTTGCATACCTTCTGAATACCTTCTGGGTGCCACTGTTATCTTGATTGAGAAGGCTACGAGGTAACATTTTGGCATAAAGAAACTTATCACCTAATTTAACTCTATTGCCATGGTGTTTTGTGAGATATGTGTGTAATTAGGTATTAGGATCTCTGAAAGCACAAAGCTACTTCAGTTAGAGGAACAACAAAAAGTAGAAAAAAACAAAAACCAAAATAAAAAACTCAAACGACACCATCTGAACAGGCAAAATACAAAGAGAGCTCCTGAGATTTAAAAAAGGTCATAAAATGGTATGGTTGACTCTTGCCGGGAAGCAGGTAGTTTAACTGGAGCTGTTCAACTCTCCCTCTATTCTCCCAAATCCGAGTCCCAGGACTCTGCAGCGGACCACCTGCTGACGTCCCCCTCCCCCTTGACCCTGCTGAGAGCTATAAGACTTCTGGTAACTTTTCATGTACTGTTTGTGCCTGTTGAAAGTAGATTGAAAGCCCTGTGGAGGGAGCAGCAGTGTCAACGGGCCAGATCCCTGGAGCTCCTGGGGACTGGACCACCAACCAAAGAGTACACATGAAAGGACTCATGGCTCTGGCCACGTATGTGGCAGAGGATCGCCTTGTTGGACATCAGTGAGAGAAGTGGCCCTTGGTTCTGTGGGGGTTTGATGCCCCAGTGTAGGGAATGCCAGGGCGGGATGGCGGGAGTGGGTGGTGAGGGGAGCACTCTCGCAGAGGCAGGAGGAGGAAGGATGGGATAAGGGGTTTCCCAGAGGGGAAACCTGGAAAGAGGATAACATTTGAAATGTAAATAAAGAATATATATATTATATAAAATATATGTATGTAGATTGAGAAAAAGATAGTCCCTTGTCTCAGACTTGAGTGTGTTTGACTCATGTGGCCTCTAAAAGCTGGCCCTGAACATTGATAAAGTAGCTAAGGTTGTTAAAAACATCGTGGCTTTACAACATCTAGAAGACAAAATGTTTCTTACTTAGGCTACTAATGTTTGGTATAAAAATGTTTGGGGTGTAAATTAATTAATTAATAAAAAGGAAAATGTGGCATTAATTGCTTTGGGATGGAAACTTAGCTTTAAAAAATTGGAAGTGAATGTGTTAGTTTTCTAGCAAAACAAAAAATTGTAAAAATTCTAAACAAAGTTTGTGGTGAGAAGTTCACCCATGGAGACACGATTCTGCTCTGCCCAGCAATCTCTCACTTAGTAACTTCGGCAAGACTATTTTAGCACAGCTTCCACCATCATTTCTAATAAGATGTTGTAAGTACCCAATTCAATGTTCTTTTGCTATCTGCTACTTGCTAGTTACCTCTTTAGGTACCACCTCTAAGAGCCAGCATTTACAGACCAAACCGAGGTCTCCTAATATGGTCGGTGGGAATGAAAACCAAGGCAATTTGGGGGTCTCAGCAAGACTGGAGTGGAGACAAGTTTATTCCAAGCAATCAGATTTTCTGTACACTTATCAAAACACAATACAATTGCAGCTGCAAGACTGACAAGACATATAAAATTAATATCTAGGACTAATTATAGTGCCAAACTTTAACATGCTTTGCTGACTTCTAAGGGACACAGAAACACAGGTGGCCTGAATGCTTCACACTGCATGAGGAAGTGACTCAGCTTCTCAGGAACTGAAAGGCACACAGTGCCTCCAGAGCTGTGAACTCCAACCTCTAAAACCCCTGATGCATGCTTCTCAAGGTAGCTAGACCATGCCAGCGTTACCCTTCCCTGCAGAGGCCTCCCACAAAGGAAACAAACCTACTGTACCTGAGACCCTCAATCAGAAACTTCAGCTGTTGTCTTCATACACCTTCTTCATTTGATTTCTTCTGGATGTTGGAAGTGTCTAATTTGATGATAGTTTATTCTCTGTCTGATGCTTTCTATTTGTCTTTTTACTTTTGCTTGTTATATACTTAGTAAATTCACTCATTAGAGGCTAAGTACAGCTGTGATAGGTTATTCTCTGGATGATCAAGGGCTCAGTCTTGCTCAGTTCTTGTGAAGGTAATCACAGATGCAGTGAACTCATGACTACAGAGACCACGTCACTTTAGAGTAGACCTGGCTGAATCCTTCAGCTCCTATATCATTTCCACTTTCTTGATGATACAGATTTTCTGTTTAGGGCTGAACTCTCAACAATCATTTATTATCAGCACTTCGAGCAGTTAAGAATCTTTGCACCAACCTCAGCCAAAAGGTTGCAAAAAGAAGTTTTCCTGACTAAGACAGTGCAGCACTAATCTGAAGGTATAATTGCAAGTATTTAGAAAACAGCTTCACAACTTGTACTTTTAATAAAGCAATAGTTGTTGGTTTCTCACTAGAGTCTGTGATCTCTCCAACTATGGCTATTTGACTAGATTTACTCAAAGAGTACTCTCCCATCAAACAAGACTTTAAATCCCATTGCACCAGTGAGTACAACTTGCTGGGCTGATCAGTCATGGTACACACAAGATTGACAGCTGAACAGGACTGCTGGTGTGTTTTCTTCCCCATGAAGACTGTGTAGCATCTTCTAACACTATGAAAGCTAGCTAGCAAGAAAGAAGCTTCCATCTCTGTTCCAGATTGATTTTACTATGTCATGAAACCAAAGTGTGGATTGTTTCCATCAATAGGCTCTCACCATACAATTCTGGTAGACACCAAAAATAATGGGAATAGACTATGTTATTTTGGGAACCTCTTAGGTCCCGAGGACCCAACAACTCATAGGGAGATATCCCAGTCCTGGCACTAAAATTTCCGCTTAGCATTTTTTCAGAATAGCATTATCCACCTGTTCAAGGTACTTTTTTAAAAAACTGTATTTTAAAATTAGATTATATAGTAGACCTCTGTATGTCTCCATTTATATATCCTTAGTTTTGGTTTGCTTTCTTTCACATTCCATTCTCTTCCATGCCTTCATCTTTGCTTAAACTTTGCTTCATCTTTAGTGTTCTCCCTCTCTCTACTTTTCATTACATGGATTCTACTACTTTTCCTCTGTGATGGTTATTCTTGCTTTTCAGCTTGACTGGATCAAAATTCATTTAAGAAGCTGTTGGGTACATCTATGAAGCATTTTTTTTTGATAGGCTATTTGAACTGGGAAGCCCTATCCTAGATATAGATGATACTGGCAACCTCAGATAAAAGGATATTTGCACCAGATGTGGTGGGGCATGTCTTTAATCGCAGCACTTGGGAGGTAGAAGCAGGTGGATCTCTGTGAATTCAAGGACAGCCTGGCTATAAAGTGAGTTCCAGGAACTCACAAAGTCAACCAACCAACCAACCAACCAAACAAACAAACAAACAAACAAAAGGATGTTTATGCTTAATAGTTTTATGTTAACTTTTTTAATTGGTTATTTTATTTATTTATACTTCAAATGTTATCCCCCTTCGCAGTTTCCCCTCCATGAACCCCCTACCCCATCCCCACTCCCTCTGTTTCTATGAAGGTGCTTCCCCATCCACCCACTCACTCCTGTCTCACCACCCTAGCATTACCCTATGGTAGGGCATCGAGTCTTCACAGCACAAAGGACCTCTCCTACCATTAATGCCAGATAAGGCCATCCTCTGCTACATATGCAGGTGGAGACATGGGTCCCTCCATGTGTACTCTTTTGTTGGTGATTTAGTCCTTGGGAGCTCTAGTGGTGTTTGTTTGGTTGATATTATTGTTCTTCCTATGGGGTTAAAATCCCCTTCAGTCCCTTCAGACATTTCTGTGACTCCTTCACTGTGGTCCCTGTGCTCAGGCCAATTGTTGGCTGCAAGCTTCCACATCTATTTTGGTCAGACTCTGGCAGAGCGTCTCAGGAGACGGCTATATCAGGCTCCTGTCAGCAAGTACTCCATGGCATCAGTAATAGTGTCTGGGTTTGGTGTCTAGAGATGGGATGGATCTCCAGGTGGGGCAGTCTTTGTATTGCCTTTTCTTCAGTCTCTGCTCTACTCCTTGTCTCTGTATTTTCTTTAGACAGGAGCAATTCTAGGTTAATATTTTTGAGATGAGTGGGTGTCCCCATCCATCAACTAGGATAGTAAAAACTATTCTCAACAATAAAAGAACTTCTGGAGAAATCACCAACCCTGACCTCAAGTTGTACTACAGAGCAATAGTGATAAAAACTGCATGGTATTGGTACAGAGACAGGCAGGAAGATCAATGGAATAGAATTGAAGACCCAGAATTAAACCCACACACCTATGGTTACCTGATCTTTGACAAAGAAGCCAAAACCATCCAGTGGAAAAAATATTGCATATTCAACAAATGGTACTGGCTCAAGTGACAGTCATCATGTAGAAGAATGCAATTGATCTATTCTTAAATCCTTGGAGAAAACTTAAGTCCAAGTGGATCAAAGACTGTCACATAAAACCAGATATACTGAGTCTATTAGGAGAAAATGTAGAAAATAGCCTCGAACACATTGGCACAGAGGAAAATTGGTGGTCCTGGGTCCTATAAGAAAGCAGGCTGAGCAAGCTATGGAAAGCAAGACAGTCAGCAGCAGCCTTTCTCTTCCATTTCCTCTACATCGGCTTTTGCCTCCAGGTTCCTACCCTGTTTGTGTTCCTGTTTTGACTTTCTTCAGTGATAAGTAATGATTGGACACATAAGTCAAACAAACACTTTCCTCCACAAGTGGCTTTGGACATGGTGTTTTCTCACAGCAATGATAACCCTAACCAACATAATTCATTGCCTTGGCTCCTTGCTTGTGGGTTCATCTACTTCATAGGTGGTGTTGCTGCTGCTGCTGTTATTACATTATTTCATTGATATAAAGACCCAGCTTCCTCAGGCTTCCAATGTGAACTGAAGCCAGTGACTCTTCAGAAATCCTCCAGGCCTTGTGTACCAGGTTATCACTGCTGAGGCATTCACCTGACTGCTTGAGTCCAATCTTGAGGCTCTCTGTTGTGAAGGCAGCCATTATTGGAAAGCTCAGACCATATCTTGTGAGGCACTATCACAAACCCACTTTCAACATATATTCATTCTATCACCCATGTTCCTCCAGGGCACACTGCAGACTGTGACACTGGTGATGGTTCCAGAGAAACAGACTACAAAGCATGATTTTTCTACTGGGCTTCCAATACCTGTCACTGGATTTCCAACTTGACTAAGCACACAATTTATAGACTCCACTGGAAGCATGGAAAGGTCTGGGAATCCATGTTGTCAACTACTTACAGAACTATACTAGATACATGACTGTGGTACTCCTTGTCACGTCTTGCGAGGAACAAGAAACTTGGGAACTGTATATAAGACTTTTGATTATTTATGGAAAAGTAAGGAAAGCTGATTCTGGATGTTGTATCTTGGATCCTTGAATGAACTAATAAAGGAAAATAATGAATTTATAGATAAAATGTCCCATCTCCAGGTGTACATAAACAATTTAAAGAGTTCTACACATGCCGAGGACGACCTCTCTCTATCTATCTATCTATCTATCTATCTATCTATCTATCTATCTGCCACAGGACTCATCTTGTTGAAACTCAAACATAGGACCTCATCATATACTTAACTGAGTGATGGTCTAAGTCCCAGACTTGAAGCTTGTGAGCAGTTAAAGTGAGGACACTGGCTGGAAAACAGTGAGGCCTTACAATTTGGGGTTGAGACGTGTTAGAGGACCCAGGTGAGGTGGAAGGACATTGAAGGCTTGGGTTCTGGTGGGATTATTTTGCCTGGGCAAGCAGTACTTCCATCCTTATCCCAGAATGCATCCCTACTTTCAGCCTTTCAGTATCACCCTATCCAGTGGGAATTGAACCCATATTGTATGTAGAATGACCAATGACTTTCAAATAATGCAGCAATAATACTGATGGCTCTTGGTGTCTATTCATCTTTTTCTTTAGAGTTAAGACTGAAAAAGCTCTAGAGGAAAAGTAGGAAGTGTGGTCCATTGTATATCACTAAAGGACTTAATGAGTCTTCAGTCAAGCAGAAGTCTGAGGATTATATGCACAAATAGATTTTAAGGGTGTGAGATAATGAACCAAAGAATATAAAACTGTATGAGGCTGAGGTTATGATATGGACTCACTGAGCACATATATTCTCACTGAATATATATATATATACATATATATATATATATATGTATATATATATATGTATATATATATATATTTAAGTGATTTATTATACTGGTTAAAATGATAGGTTCTGGATAATCCAACGATGGTGTGCAGTCTGTGCTAGAAAGCTGGGAATGTAACAGATGATTATTCACAAGGCTTTATTTATCAGTCATTCTAGTCCAATGCTGAAGGCCTGGAGGATTTCTAGAGAGGGCTGGTCTTCAGTTCATATTAGAAGTCTGATGAAGCTGGGTTCTGATGTCAATGAGGGATAGCAGCTGCAGAAGCAGCCAGAGAATGGCTCCAGCATGGAATGAATCACTGAGATCCAGCCTCAGACTGACGAGGGTCCTGAGAAAGGTGGGAATGGGAATTGTGCTGATTCAATAATGACTTTGAGTCAGTAGTGAGTCAGTAGTAGATGCAAGCTGTCAGTTCAGGTACTCTCTTTGTTCACTGAAGATTCTCATCATTTTTCCTTATTCTCCTTCTTGAACAGAGAACCTGAACCAGGTCTTTTATTTTAAAAAATTATATCATCAAGGCTTTGATCATTGTTAATAATCTTCAAAAATTCTTAAGTCTACATAAATTCTATAAGTTCTGGATCAATAGGCCCAACTCCCATTTCCTTAGAGCAGAAACTAATCACAAAACAAAAGCACATTTCCTTATGGGTTTACACAGCCTGTTCTCTATGAGTAGCTGGGCACGGTTCTTGTGGTTTCCTGGTATAGCAGACAGCAGTCTTTAGCACTCACTTTCATGTAAGAACAGAAAGGTGACAGACTACTAATGTTGAAATGATTTCTTACAAAGTTTTGAAATGTATGTAAGTAAAGT
>NW_021604647.1:2468242-2474403 GCF_004785775.1 Grammomys surdaster | reverse complement strand
TGTTGAAATGATTTCTTACAAAGTTTTGAAATGTATGTAAGTAAAGTGATTATCTCTCTCTAATTAGAATCTTCTATTCTTCAAATAGCTAGGAGAACAAAGTACTAACTTTTTTATATATATGCTTCTACATCATCTTTTAATTCTTTAATCTTCATTTCCTTATTCTAGCAACTCCATGGCCTCATATATTCTTCTTCTAATACTATTTATTTCTAAATCATGTACAAGCCTGTCTCCTATAAGATACCAGTCTATCATTCACTTATTATTTTATCTATTCATGCCTTTTCTTTTTGGGACCACTTTAATTTCTATCTTTGATGTCCCCAAGTTCACCCAGGCTAATTTATGCAGCAGTCATTGAGGTGGAGGGTGCATGTATCTCCTCATAATTCCAAATTCAAGGCCAAGTTTGGCAATGAACTATTTCTACAAAGGACCATGTAGGTTTTTATGGCCTCTGAGGTTATGTTGTCTAGATCTTTTCCCATAACACTAAAGGCCAAGTGGAAGGCCTGTTCCTCATCCTCTACAGCCTCCATTCCTCATTCCTGAGAACTGCATCTATTTCATTTATTATGGAGTGATTAGCTCTGAGTAATAGGGGAAGTATATTCTCCAGAAAGAAAGATTGAAAGTAAAATAGAAGAGAGAGCAGATCAGTTTCAGGCCAACAGCAGTCATTAGCACAGGTGTGGATTATAGGGACCAAAGGCCTGATGATGTTCCAGGGGTAGGAACTATGTTACACCTCCCCTTACACAGCCATGCTGAACTCAACAGTGAATGGAGGTAAGAGAAATGCAATACTGCTTTTTCCTCAGAAATCTTTATATATAAGCCAGACCAGAAGGTGCTACCCATGCTTGAGGAGATCGTCTGTCCTCAGTTTTCCCAGGAAACAGTCTCCATTTGCAAGTGTGTATTTTAGTTGATTCTAGGTCAAATCAAGTTCATAACAAAGATCAAACATCAACATCACAACAAGTTGATAACAAAGATCAACATCACAAACGTTCTTAGCCACTGTGTATGTCCTTGTTCCTTATCATGACCATGACTATGTCTCTAGGGTCCTCCATTTTGTCAGTCTTTCCCCTAGCTTCTCCTTTTCAGAATAGTATAAGGGGATACTTTGAAAGAATGTATTTCATGATGTCAAAAAACATAAAAGAAATGGATAAATTTCGAGATTCATGAAAATCACCAAAATTAAACCAAGATATTCACAATCTAAGTAGACTCATAATAAATGAGGAAACAAAAATAATAATAAAATGCCTTCCAACTAGCAAAGTTCAGGGTCAGATGGATTTACATCAGAATTCTACCAGACGCTCAAAGAAAATCTCCAGCCAACCTTTCTTAAATTAAAAACAAACAACAAACAAAACAAAACAAAAACAGAAACAAGGGAGCACTGACAAACTCCTTCTATGAAGCTGGTATCACTTTAATACTCCAACCACATAAAGATACAACAAGGAATTTGTGTACTTTCTTTTTGTTTATCTTGTTGACATTCAACTTTGTTGCATGATGGTCAGATGCAGGATGTAATTTCAATTTTCCTATATTTGTTAATACTTGATTTGTGTACCAATGAGTGGTCTATTTTGGAGAAAGATTCATGGGCTTCTTAGTATTTGGGTGAATGTTCTGTAGACATCTGTTAGGTTTATTTAACTCCAGAGTTTTTCTATTTAGTTTTTGTCTGAATAGCTAATGTATTCTTGTGTGGCGGCTATTGAAATCACCCACTATCACTCCTGTTAGGGTTAATATGTGATTTTAGATGCAACAGCATGTGCATTTAGGATTGTCACATAATATTTTGAAATTTTTCTTTCCTTATTTCTTCTGATCAGTATGTTTTGAAGCCTATTTTGCCAGATATTCGAATTGTTATGCCTCATGGTTTCTCAGTTCTATCCACTGTCTATCATTGGTTATGAGTAGCTAAGGAAGTCTTAATATAAGTCTACAAGTAACAGATAAAATTGACTATAGGAGTGGATACTATGTATAAAAAAGAAGGGAAAGAAAGAGGAAAGCAGAAAGGAGAAGGTAAAGAGTATAAATTATTTCAACTCTACTGAAAAGCAATGTTTCTTCCCCCTGTTATGCCATTTGCTCATATTATAATGACTCAAGAAAAATTAAAACATTAAGAAATACCATTTTAAACAAAGTTGCATAGGATTCTCTATTGAGTACTGTTATTAAATAGTAAATAAAAGTTGCACTGGGAATAAGATTATAAAAGGGACATTTCAGTTATTTAAGTAAAACACTGGAGAAAGATGTCTGCTCAATATTGTGGTGATAGAACTCCCTAAGTACTGTAGTAGAAACCATGTAGTTTCTGTAGTCACTCGAATTATATATCTATATTAATTTATTTGTACTAATAAAGAGATTAGAAATAAAAATAAATCTATATGTATAATACATACACACCTATATAGTAAAATTTTAGGGTAAAAGTCAATCAGCCAATCAATAGTATTTGGTTGTAACATAAAGAGAGGAAAAAGAAATAATCTTGTTGGTCTTGTTTTGAAATTTATGTCAAATTTATAAACTAATTTTGAGAAAATACCATTTGAGCAAGTCTACTTCTAAGTTCTTTAGGACTGGTTAATTTGTTCCTGACTCAGCTTTGTTCATGTATTGTTTATTTTGAAGCATTTTTAGTGTAATTATAAATAGAATCTCTCTACCATTGTACCTTAACTCATAATTTTATCTTTGTGCTGTCTTATTCGGTTTAGATATACACATTTAACAAATAGCAAACATTTACTTTATTTTCAAACTCTGAAACACTGTGGCATTGGGACTGAATAAGAGTGTTGATGGGTGATTTTCTTCATGAAAACTTGTAGAATCAAATGGTTTTCTCTTTCATCTGAAGTAGTCTTGTTTGAGCTTTATATTTCTAATGAGGCCAGTTTTGATATATTATATTTTGAAGGAAATTATCCATTTATGTCTAGCTTTTCAAAGTTATCTGCATAGATATTTGTAGTTTCTCATGAATTTGTTTTTTTAGTTCCCTTTTCATTTCTCATTTTGTAGAGCCATGGCTTGGCCTCTTTGTGATTTGCATTAGCTGTAACTTACTTATTTTGTAAATTTAGAAATGGCATTTTGATTTGCTAAAAATGGGATTGTTGATTTTTCCTGTTCACTTCTGCCTTTATTATTATTATTTTCATGTCTACTTTGGGTTACTGCCCTCTTTATTGTTTCTGAAGTTAAGAGTTACTTAGTATCTTCCTTTCACTGTTGATACAAACACTAGGTATGCACGTTCTCCACTCACTGCTTTACATGTACGAACTCTGATAAGTTTTGGTCCTTATTTATTATTGTATTTTAGAGACTATTAAATTTAACTTTCTATTTTTCCCTTTCTGAAAAGCTGTTTAATAGAAAAATAAAAAAAATCAAATGTTTAAAGTGATCAGTTTCTGTGGGTATCTCACGTGTATTTTAGGAGATGATCTCCTGTTACAAGTATGTAACGCTTATTGTATTCTTATTAGATCTTCCCTAATGATTACGGTGTTTTTTTTATTTTTAGTTTTTATTTTTTTCTTTTTTATTATTACTTTTATTTTTTTTTACAGTCCAGCCATTATTACCCTCACAGTCCCCCTCCCACTGATCCTCATCCCATTCCACCTTCCCCTGTCTCTAAGAGTATATCTCTCACAACCCCTACCACCAGGCTTCCCCACTCCCTGGTGCCTCAGGTCTCTCGAGGATTAGGAGTGTCTTCTCCCATTGAGGTTAGACCAGAAAATCCTCTTCTATATATGTATTGGGGGCCTCGGATCAACTTATGTATGCTGCTCGGTTGGTGGTTTAGTGTCTGAGAGATCTCAGAGGTCTGGGTTAGTTGAGACTGCTGGTTTTCCTATGAGGTCACCCTCCTCCTCAGCTTCTTCTATTCTTTCCCTAATTCAACCACAAGGGTCCTTGACTTCAGTCCAATGGTTGGGTATAAGTATCTGTGTCTGTCTCAGTCAGCTGCTTGTTGGACCTCTTGGAGGACAGACATGATGATAGACTTTCTTTTGTCTGTAAGCACACCATAGCATCAGTAATAGTGTCAGGCCTTGGATCCCAAGTTGGGCTGGTTACTGGACCACCTTTCCCTCAGTCTCATCTCCATTTTTTGTCTTTTAAACAGGAACAATTCTGAGTCAGAATTTTTCACTGTGGGATGACAATTCACTTGATGCCCTGTTTTTCTACTGGAGGTGGACTCTATGAGTTCCTTCTCACCACTCACTTCTCTTGGGCATTTCATTGAAAGTCTCTCACCTCCAAGGACTCTAGTACTTTCTAGAGGGACCCACACTTCCTATCTCCCTGAGGTTGAACAATTCTATTCATTCTGCTGGCCCTTGGGACTTCTCTCATGTCTACCCCCTCTCATTTCTGATTATGTTCTTCTTTTCTCCTTCCCCTTCCCACTCCCACCCATGTGCCTCCCTCCCTCTGCTTCTTGTGATTATTTTCTTCTCCTTCCCAAGTGGGATTGAAGGATCCTTACTTAGGTCCTTCTGTTTGTTAACCTTCTTGAGTTCTGTGGATTGAATCTTAGGTATTCTGGACATTTTTTTGGCTAATACCCACTTATTAGTGAGTACATACCACGCCTGGTTTTTGGGGTCTGAGTTACCTCACTCAGGATAATATTTTCTAGTTCTATCCATTAGCCTTTCCATTGGTGTTCTGTTTAGGAAATCCCCCAGCCCCTTGCCCATATGCCAATAAGTTTGAGGCTATTTCCCACTTTCTGTTTATTAGATTCAGTGTATCTGGTTTTATATTGAGGTCCTAGATCCATTTGAACTTGAGCTTTGTGCCAGGTGACAAATATGGCTCTGTTTTCATTTTTTCTACATACAGACTGCCAGTTAGTTAGACCTGCACCATTTAGTGAAGATGATTCCTTTTTTCCATTGTATATTTTTGGCTTGTTTGTCAAAGATCAGGTGCCCATAACTGTGTGTGTCTATTTCTGGGTCTTCAGTTCTAGTCCATTGACTTACCTGTCTGTCTATGTACCAATACTGGGAAGTTTTTATCACTATTGCTTTGTAGTATAGTTTGAGGTCAGGGATGGTGATTTCTCCACAAGTTCTTTTATCATTAATAATTGTTCTCATATTTCTCAAATTTCTTTCTCAGACCATTTATCAGTTGTATAAACGAAGGCTACTGATTTGTTTGAGTTAATTTTATATCCAGCCATTTTGCTGAAGTTGTTTATCAGCTGTAGAAGTTCTATGGTAGACTTTTTGGTGTTGCTAATGTATATAATCATATCATCTGCAGATAGTGATACCCATGACTTCTTTGCCAATTTGTATTCCCCTGGACTCCTTTTGTTGTCTTATTGCTCTAGCTAGGACTTTGAGAACTACACTGAATAGATACTGGGAGGTTGGGCAGCCTTGTCTCTGATTTTAGTGGGATTGTTTCAAGTTTCCCTTCACTGAATTTGATATTGGATGTTGGCTTGCTGTATATTGCTTTTATTATGTTTAGGTACGGGTCTTGAATTACTAATCTCTCCAATAATTTTAATATGAAGGGATATTGCATTTTGTTAAATGATTTTCAGCATCTAGTGAGATACACTTGTGATTTTTTTCTTTGAGTTTGTTTATATAGTGGATTATGTTATGAATTTTTGTATATTGGACAAACCTTGCATCCCAGAGATGATATCTACTTGCTTGTGGTAAATGATGGTTTTGATGTGTTCTTGCATTTGGTTTGCTAGAATTTTGTTGAGTATTTTTGCATCCATATTCATAAGTGAAATTGGTTTGAAGTTCTCTTTCTTTTTGGGTCTTTGTGTGGTTTAGTTATCAGCATAAATGTGACTTCATAGAATGACTTAGGTACTGTTCCTTCTGTTTTGAGTTTATGGAATAGTATGAGGAGTGTTGGTATCAGCTCTTCTTTGAAGGTCTGGTAGAATTCTGCACTTAAGCCACCTGGCCCTGGAGTCTTCCTTCCTTCCTTCCTTCCTTCCTTCCTTCCTTCCTTCCTTCCTTCCTTCCTTCCTTCCTTCCTTTCTTCCTTTCTTCTCTCTCTCTCTCTCTCTCTCTCTCTCTCTCTCTCTCTCTCTC
>NW_021604647.1:2425442-2468142 GCF_004785775.1 Grammomys surdaster | reverse complement strand
CCCTCCCTCCCTCCCTTTCTTTCCTTTCTGTCTTCCTTTTTTTTGTTGGGAGGTTTTTAATGATCCCTTCTATTTCCCTAGGGGACATGGACCTGTTTAGATAGTTTACCTGCTCTTGGTTTAAGTTTGATATGTAGTTTCTGTATAGAAAATCTCATCTAGATTTTCCAGTTTTGTTGAGTATAGGCTTTTGTAGTAGCATCTGATGATTTTTTTGAATTTCCTCAGTTTCTTTTGTTATGTCTTCTCTTTCCTAATTTTATTAATTTGTATATTATCCCTGTGCCCTTTAGTTAGTTTTGTTAAGGGTTTATTTATCTTGTTGATTTTCTCAAAGAACCAGCTGTTAGTTTTGTTGATTCTTTGTATCTTTCTATTTGTTTCTATTTGGTTGATTTTAGCCCTGAGTTTGACTATTTCCTGCAGTCTATCCTCTTGGTGGTGTTTGCTTCTTTTTGTTCTAGATGTTCAGGTGTGCTGTTAAATTGCTAGTGTAGGACCTCTCCAATTTCTTTAAGGATCCTTAGTGTTATGAATTTTCCTCTTAGCACTGCTTGCATTGTGTTCCATCTTCATTGAAGTCTTTAATTTCTTCCATGACCAAGTTATCGTTGAGTCGAGTTGTTTTGTTTTGTGAGTTGTTTTGTTTTAATGGGTATGTGGATTTCCTGTTTGTTGTTGTTGTTATTGAAGTCTAGCCTTAGTCTGTGGTGGTCTCATAGGATGCATGGAATTATTTCAATCCTCTTATATCTGTTCAGGCTTATTTTGTGATCAATTATATGCTCAGTTTTGGAGAGGGTAGCTTGAGGTGCAGAGAAGAAGGTATATTCTTTTGTTTAGGGGTGGAATGTTCTGTATATATCTGTTAAATCCATTTGGTTCATAAACTCTATTAGTTCCACTGTGTCTCTGTTTAGTTTTCTATTTCAATGACCTGTCTAATGGTGAGAGTGGAGTGTTGAAGTCTTCCACTATTATTGTGTGGGGTTCAATGTGTGTTTTGAGCTCTAGTAAAGTTTCTTTTATGAATGTGGGTGCCTTGCATTTGGGACATAGATGTTCAGAATTGAGACTTTCTTTTGGTGACTTTTTTTCCTTTGATGTATATGAAGTTTCTTTCCATCTCACTTGATAACTTTTGGTTGAAACTCTATTTTATTCGATGTTAGAATGGCAACTCATGCTTGTTTCTTGGGACCATTTGCTTGGAATACTTTTTTCTCCCCCAGTTTTTTACTCTGATGTAGAGTCGGTCTTTGTCATTGAGGTGTGTTTCTTGTATGCAGCAAATTGCTGATTCTTGCTTGAGTATCTAGTCTGTTAGCTCACATCTTTTTTGTGGAACTAAGTCCATTGATGTTGAGAGATATTAAAGAAAGATTATTGTTAGCTCCTGTTATGTTTGTTGTTGTAGGCAACATTATGTGTATGTGACTCTCTCCTTTTTTTTGTGTGAGAGGATTAATTTCTTGTTTTTTCTTTGCTGTAGGTACCCTCCTTGTGTATTAGTTTTTCTTCTAGAATCCTCTGTAGGGCTGGATATGTAGATAGATACTGTTTAAATTTGGTTTGGCCTTGACCATTTTGGTTTCTCCAGCTATTATGATTGAGGGTCTTGCTGGGTATAGTAGCTTGGACTGGCATTTGTGTTCTCTTAGGGTCTGAATGACCTCTGTCCAGGCTCTTCTGGCTCTTAAGGTCTTTGTCGAGAAGTCTGATGTAATTCTGATAGGTCTGCCTTTATATATTACTTGGTCTTTTTCCCTTACAGCTTTTAATATTCTTTCTTTGTTCTGTGCATTTATTGTTTTGATTATTATGTGACAAAAGTATTTTCTTTTCTGGTCCAATCTATTTGGTGTTCTGTAGACTTCTTGTAAATTTATGGCCCTCTCTTTCTTTAGATTGGAGAAATTTTCTTCTCTGATTTTATTGAAGACATTTCTCTTGTCCTTTGAGCTGAGAATCTCTGCTCTCTTCTATTTCTATTATTCTTAGATTTGGTCTTTTGTTTCCCAGATTTCCTGGATGTTTGGGGTTAGGAGTTTTTATGTTTTGAATTTTCTTTGACTGTTGTGTCAATATCTTTTAGTGTATCTTCTACACCTGAGATTCTCTCTTTTATCTCCTGTAGTCTGTGGTTTATGCTTGCATCCATAGTTTCTGATCTCTTTCCTATGTTTCCATTACCAGAATTACCTCCAATTGTGTTTTCTTTATTGTTTCTACTTCCATTTTTAGGTCTTGGACCACTTTGTTCAATTCATTCACCTGTTTGATTGTGTTTTTCTGTATTTCATTAAGGGGTTTATTTGTTTTCTCTTTAAGGGCTTCTACTTGTTTATCTCTCTCTCTCTCTCTCTCTCTCTCTCTGTGTGTGTGTGTGTGTGTGTGTGCTTGTGTGTGTGTTTGTATTTATTTCAGTGATTTATTTATATCTTCCTTAAAGGACTCTATTATTTTCATGGGATAGTATTGTTGGTCAGCATCCTGGTTTTCAGGTGTCTTGTGGGTATCCAAGGCTTGCTGTGGAGGGAGTACTGGGTTCTGATGATTCAAAAGCATATTTGCTTCTGTTCCTTATGATCTTGAGCTTGTCTCTCATCATCTGGTTATCTCTAGTGTTAGCTAGCTTGGGTGTCTCTGTCTTGAGCTTGCTTCCTGTGTCCCTGGGTTTCTGAAGGTCTCCTGGGAGGCCTGTGGCCCTGGCTGTAGCAGACTTCCTGGCAGGCTTTCAGACTGTGGGGTCTTCAGGGATTGGATGGAAGTACATATTCCATGGATTTCTCTGTAGATTCTCTGCTTTGTGATTCAAGAACATTTGCTGTCACCCAGGGAACAGTGCTTTGCTCGCTTGTAGAACTATCCAGATAATATCAGATTCTTCTCTTTGTTTGGGTAGGGAATACTGGAGTCAAAAAGAAAAATTCAGGAATCATAGCCTTTTAATCCTTTCAAGATGAAGATCTTAGTTCTACTATAATGAGGCATTGAAGAATATAGGAAAAGATGACAGGAGTGAGGCTTGCAGATGAGGCCAGGCAGGAGGAGAGGATAGTGAGCATTCTAAGATACTCAACTGATAAAGCTAAGTTGCTCCCCAAGTCTTCCATAGTTAATTTGTTTAAATCTCCAAACTTCTTCCAAAATCTTTGAAAACAACCATCTGAATCTGTAAAAGAGCATCCATTTTCCTTGTGATTTCAAGTCAGTATGTAGAATCGGTATATACATGTACTGACTAGTTTATGTCAACTTGACATAGGCTTAACATCTAAAAGACGGAAACTTAATTAAGGAAAAGTATCCATAAGATCTGAGTGTGAGGAATTTTCTTAATTAGTGATTGATGTGGGAGGGTTCACCCTATTGTGGGTAGTGACATCTCTGGGTTAGTCATCTTAGGTTCTATAAGAAACCAGGCTAAATAATCCATGAGAAGCAAGCCAGTAAGCAAGAGTGTGAGTTCAACAAACCATCCCTATTTAACTGAGATCAGTGTTTGTGTAGTTTATGGAGCAACTCCTGAACCCCAACAGATTTGACAGAATAGGAAATGCCCAACTCTTCTGAGAAGAGAAGAAAAAGAGGCTATTTAAGAGAGAAGAAACAGAGAGAAAAAAAAAGAAAGGAAGCAGTTTTACTGGGAGAGTTTTACAGAGATACGTAAAGAGAGAACAAATAAAAAAGAGACACAGGTAAAGACAGACGGAGCCAGAGAATGAGAAGGAGCCAAAAAAATTAGAACAGATTGCTAGAGTTAATTTGAGGTCAAGAATAGCAACTCAAGAGAGGCAGAGAGAGAGAGAGAGAGAGAGAGAGAGAGAGAGAGAGAGAGAGAGAGAGAAGCCAAATTGAATCAGTTAGTGTGGACAGAAGTTTTGAGCCTGAACAGCTAATTTAAACCAGCCATCCAGAGATCAGAAAAAACAAGAAAGGTGAGCTTATTTAGCAGTAAGTCTCAGAGGCTGAAAACACTCTAGGCCTAGCTAGGATTGTACAGAGTCTAGAACTTTCTAGGACTAGCCCTAGGTTAGCAGATGAAGACAGCAGGTCTCCCAGACAAGAGTTACATCAGGTGAATAAAAGTTACTTTAACAATGTTTCATCACAGCAATAGTAATCTTCACTAAGACAGAAATGGGTACCAGGATTGTGGGGTATTACTGTGACAACCTAACCATGCTGGCTTTTGGGGAGGATTGTGGAAAGACTTTGGAACTTTGATCAAGAAAAGCTTAATGAACTTTTCTATGGAAGCTTGGAAGAAGAGTGTTAAGAGAAATGCAGATGATGAAGGCCTGACTTGTGAAGTTTCAGAAGGAGGCAAGGATTCTGCTGGATCATTTGTGTGAAGAATCTGTGGTGCCATGTCAACTGCAGCTGAAGAATCAGCTGTGATTAAGAAGAGATCAACATCGTTGAGGTGAAATCTGTGCCCATAGGAACTCATAGAGATTAAACCTCTAATCAGAGAGCATGACTAAGATAGACCTAGGTCCCTTACACATCTTTAACAAATGTACAGCTTGGTCTTCATGTGGGACCCCTAACAGCAGGAGCAGGGGATATCTTAGACCCTGTTGCCTGTTTTTAGATCCCTTTCCCCTAACTGGATGCCCTTGTCTAGTGTAAAGATTTACAGTCTTACAAGAACTTGATATGCCAAGGTGGCTTGATATCCAGGGAAGGTCTCCTCTTCTTACAAAATCAACAAACGCCAGAATAATAATAATAATAATAATAATAATAATAATAATCATCAACCTTCACAGCACAGCTACCCTTCTTCAGCAAGCTCTAGATATCCTAACAAAACCAAAGTACAAAAAAAATGACATTAAGTCCAACTTTAGGAAGATGATGGAGGCCCTAAAAGAGGAAATGAATAAATCCCTTAAAGAAATATGGGAAAATACAATCAAACAGGTAGTGAGGGCTTTAAAGAGGAAACAAACAAATCCGTTAAAGATACATAGGAAAATACAATTAAGCAGGTGAAGGAAATAAAAAAAAACTGTGCAAGACCTAAAAGTGGAAATAGAAGCAATAAAGAAAACATAAACTCTAAACAGAGAAACCATGTCTCAAAAAACCAAACCAAAAAAAAAAAAAAGAAAGAAAGAAAGAAAAAGAAAACATAAACTGAGGGAATTCTGGAGATGAAAAACCTAGGGAAGAGAACAGATAAAAGAGAGACTCTCAGGCATAGTACAACCACTTTGGAAATCAATTTGGCAATTTCTCAGAAAAGCTGGAAATGTTCTACCTCAAGACCTAGCTATACTACTTCTGGGCATATGCCCAAAAGATGTTCCACCATACCACAAAGACACTTCTCAACTATGTTCATAGCAGTTTTATTTGTAATAGCCAAGAAACGGGAAACAACCTAGATGGCCATCAACTGAAGAATGGATAAAGAAAATGTGGTACATTTGCACAGTGAAATACTATTCAGCTATTAGAATAGAAATTGAGAATATCATGCTGAGTGAGGTAACCCAGTCCCAAAAGGACATGCATGGTTTGTACTCACTTACAAGTGAATATTAGCTGTACAATATAGGATATTCATGCTACACTCCACAGAATGCATTAGGGAATACAGCATGGGATTTTAGCCTTGGCATTCTATAGTGCAAGGTGACCATGTAGGCTATATTTTACCTACATACAAGATTGCACTTTCTTGGTAGCATAGTGTATAAGGAACAAAGAATTTGAAATTGCCATGTTTGGAGCAAATGTCAAAATGCATTTTGCCTTTTAAATGGCAGTTCCAGGTATTATTAGCTCATCTTCCTTATTTTGTTCTAAAACATGACACTTACCCTTTCACCCCACTTTCCTCTACTATCACAATAGTTACCTGCTCATTTCACTTTTTTCTATAGAAAAAAATTTGCATAGTCTATGTTTAGATCATGTTTTTCCTCCCCACTTCCTCACAGATACTCACCACCTCCCTCTCCAATTAACCCACTACTTTCTAAATAGCATGTCAAACTTTTTGCCTCTATGCAGATCTTGTCTGATAGACTAGGGATCTGAGAACCTGAAAGAATGGGGCAGACTAAGGTCTGATGCTCTAGACAATCTTATTTCAGTCTCAGTGTACTTTTATACATGACTGTAACAAAAAAAGCAATCATTCAAGGAAGGTTGTTTGAGTTCAGAAAAATATATTAAAACAACATGTAAATGAATGTCAATTAGCACATATTAAATATTAGCAGAGAAGTCTTTTCCTAGAACTTTCTCAGAGCAGACCAATTTAAACACAGT
This sequence comes from Grammomys surdaster, assembly GCF_004785775.1. Lineage (NCBI taxonomy): Eukaryota > Metazoa > Chordata > Mammalia > Rodentia > Muridae > Grammomys > Grammomys surdaster. The sequence continues at coordinate 2,461,851 of NW_021604647.1, read as the reverse complement.
TGCCTAACACATACTATAGATTACATCTGAGAGGGAATGAAAGCAAGGCAGAACCATATATCCAGACTTATGGTACACTGACCAGAATGCATTCTATAGCTATGATCTGACATCCAACAAGAATAAACATGTCTTAAAAATTGAATCTAAGTGTTTGTCACAGGAGGGTTGAAATCACATCTAAGAACAACCCAGGGAACGAAATGGACCTGAGGTAAAAGACCCTCTACCTTTTTTTACTGGAGCCTCTCTCACAGTTCCTCAAGGCATTGTTCACAATAGGGCATTCTTTTGACTGTATCTCAACATTACAGAATAACTGTCTTTTCACAGATTGAAGGAAGGAATTTTGTTATGCTCAATGTTATACTCCCATGTGACCTTGGAGTAGATAGGTGACTGCCAATTCACCTTGTCATGGATGAGGCAGTTGGCTGCTTGGGCACCTAATGTTGGTCAAACTCTTTGGAAAAAGATATACTCATCACAGCTTCCTTGTTGGGAAAAAACTTGTGCAGGGCACAGCTCAGGCCTCGTGACAGCAACCCGCGGACCAGCGCGGTGGCAGAGTCCTGGAGCAGCAGGGACTTGGCAGTGCAGACGGCCCGCGCACGATGGAGGAGTGTCCCCCGGCGGGGGAGGTTCCCACATACAAAAGAAAGAAAGTCCAAGGTCCAGGAGACACGTGGAGTGGGTTTCCAAGGAATAGCTTTATTATCCATGATGAGAAAGTTGGATCTGAACATAGATGTGCGCCCCTAAGAGTCTGGGGAGAGCTGGCTTATATAGAGGGTGGGAAGGAGGAGGGATCAGGGAGGAATAACTTAATTATCTAGGCTTCCCAGCCTTATTAATATGTAAATCTCTCGAGGCAGAGACCTATTAGTCATGTCCTCTACCTGTGTCTTACATGACTGATGGTATAGGTTAAATGGAGATGGGACCGAGTGTCAGGGCCCTGGGTTCTGGGGGCGTGGCCAAACACCTACAGTCTCAGGGTTCCAGGCCAGTGCCAACCCAAGCTGTCCTTCTATAGCCCGACACTGCCTCACTAAACATCTACGAGGACATTGAGGCAGTCTTACAAGATCTCTAGAAAGTCTATGAACATTTAAATAATTTCCATTCATAATAATTAAGCCAGCATGTAGCTAAGCACAGTGATACACAAACTTGCAGTCCGAGAATTTGGGAAGTTGGACCAAGAGGATTGTATGTTTGAGACTAGCCTGGACTAAGAGTGAGCCCTCATTTCAAAATGTAACTAGTCAAACCAAACCAATCAGACAATCAATCAGTCTAGTTTGTGACAGAAAATAAGAGATACTTTTAAATTATATATATATTTTTATCAATTAATTATTTTTATTATTTACATCCCAAGTTTTGCCATTCCCCATTTCACCTCTGAGAGGATGTCCCCACCAGGGTGTCCTACCACCCTGGGGCATCAAGTCTTTATAGGGTTAGCCTCATCCTCTCCCACTGAGGCTAGACAAGGTAGCCCTCTGCTACATATGTGCTGGGGGCCTTGGACCTGCCCGTGTATGCTCTTTGGTTGGTGGCTTAGTCTCTGGAGCTCTCGGGGGTCCAGGTTAGTTGACTCTGGTCCTCCTGTGGGATTGACAACCCCTTTAGTTCCTTTGATCCTTTCCCCAACTCTTCCATAGGGATCCCCAACATCAGTCCAATGCTTGGCTGTGAGTATCTGCATTTGTTTCAGTCAGCTGCTGGGTAGAGCTTCTCAGAGAACAGCCATGCCAGGTTCCTGTCTGCAAGCATAACATCGCATCAGTAATAGCAGTTTTGGTGCTCAACTGTGGGATGGATCTCAAGTAGGGCCTGTCACTGGTCTGCCATTTTTCCAGTCAATGCTTTTTGTCCCTGCATTTCTTTTAGGCACGAAGAACTTTTGGGTCCAAAGTTTTGTATGTGGGTTGGTGTCCTCATCCCTTCACTGGTGGTCCTGTCTTACTATTGAAGGTGGTCTCTTCAGGTTTCATATCCTCACTGTTGGGCATTTCCACTAAGGTTACCCATACTGAATCCTGAGATCCTCCCCTGTCCAGGTCTTTGGGACTTTCTAGGAGTTTCCTCAACCCCCACCACTAGCAGATGCATATTTCCATTCATCTTTCTGGCCCTCTGTGCTTCTCTTTTCCCCCATACTTGATCCTGCTATCTGCCCAGATCCCTGAACATAAAACTGAATAAACTGAATCTAATTGGAGAGAAAGTGAGAAATATCCTTGAATGCATTGACACAGGAGAAAACTTCCAGAACAGAACACCAATGGCTCAGACTATAAGATTAATAATTGATATGTGGAACTTCTTGAAACTGAAAAGCTTCTGAATTCCTATTCAAAATGGTAAGCTATAGATTTCGATCCAGATCTTGAGGCATAGTGGCCATAAAAAGCTTAGGCCCAGGCAAGATAGTACATGCTTTTAATCGCAGGAGACAGCAGCAAGCAGATCTCTGGGTTCAAGGCCAGCCTGGGAGAGAACAAATTCCAGATCTAGGCTAGCCTTGGACAGAGCAAAGTACACACCTTTACTATGGGCCATAACTTCTGATACAGGCGTACATAAAGACAATGCCTCCTCCTCCTCCTCTTCCTCCTCTTCCTCCTCTTCCTTCTCCTCCTCCTCCTCCTCCTCCTCCTCCTCTTCTTTTTCCTCCTCCTTTTCCTCCCCTTCCTCCTCCTCTTCCTCCTTCTCCTCCTCCTCCTCTTCCTCCTCTTCTTTTTCCTCCTCCTCCTCTTCCTTCTCCTCCTCCTCCTCCTCCTCCTCTTCTTCCTTTTCCTCCTCTTCTTCTTTCATCTTTGCTGCTTGTACTTACTTGCCAGCACATATGCTAGAACCTACTTCCTCAGGATTCCAGTTTATATAGAAGATCCATTGAAATACCCACCCTTGTGGGACAGAGCAACTACTAGATTCTTGGACTTCCCATTCACAGTTGCCCACTGTTGGTTAGTTGGATTGTAGACTGTTAGTCATTCTAATAATTTCCTTTAATATATACAGACATTCCATAAGCTTTGTGACTCTAGAGAACCCTGACTAATACAAGAGTATAAAACAACATCTGTGTAATTTTGAGACAGGATCTCACTTAGTAATAGGCTCAACTGAATATCTGATCTTCCTGTCTCAAACTGTTAAATGCTAGGATTACAAGTGCCCACCACTGTGCCTGGCTAAATAACCATTTTAAGTACAGATTTACACGTTTAGTGATTTTATATGCAAAATTATTATGCTGCTTCCAACTACTCCACAGAATTCTAAAATTGTAAAAACCAAAAAAAGCCCATTGGTTCCATGTATAACAGAAAATGGAAAATGCCATGGTATAATTTCTTGGACTCTATTTTTGAAATTTGTTCCTAAATTTGAATGGAGAACAATTACTCTTTTTAAAAAAATTTTTAATTAATCATTCTATTCATTTACATCTCAAATGATATCCCATTTCCTGGTTACCTGTCCACAAATGCCCCATCCCACATTCACCCTCTCTGCCCTCTTCTCCCTCCTCACTCTCCCCTTTGCCTCTATGAGCGTGCTCCCCCACCCACATATCCTCTCCTACTTCACAGCTCCAGCATTCCCCTATGCAGGGGTATCAAACTACCACAGGCCCAATGATCCCCCCTCTCATTGATGCCAGACAAGGTCATCCTCTGCTACATAAGTATCTTGAGCCATGAACCCCTGCCTGTACACTCCTTGGTTGATGCTCTAGTCCCTTAGAGCACTGAGTGGTCAGCTGATGTCCTTCCTATGGGGTTACAATACTCCTCTGCTCCTCAAGTCCTTCCACTAGCTCCCCAACCAGGGTCCCTGAGCTCAGTCTGATGGTTGGCTCCAAGCATCCACATCTACATTGGTCAGTTGCTGGCAGAACCTCATAAGGATCAGCCACACCAGGTTCCTGTCAGCAAGCACCTCTTGGCGACAGCAACAGTGTGTGTGTGTTGGGAGGAGGTTGGTGTCTGCAAACAGGATGGATCCCCAGGTGGGGCAGTGCCCGAATGACTCTTCCTTTAGTCTCTGCTCTAGTTTTTGTCCCTGTTTGTCCTTTAGATGGGAACATTTCTGGGTTAAAAACTTTGAGATGTGTGGGTAGCCCTATCCCTTGACCAGGGGCCATGCCTATCTACTGGAGGTCTTCTCTACAGGTTCTATCTCCTCTTCTCTGGTAAAGTCATCCCCATTGGGTCCCGGAAGCCTCTTGTTTCCCTGGCATCTGGGGCCCTCCAGTGACTACCTCCAGTTCATCATTCCCCACTGCTACATATTTTTACTCGATTTCCTTATCCTCTGTACCTCTTTCCCATCCCCTCCAGTACCTGATACTGCCCTCCTTATTTACTCCCCTTCCTCTTTCTTTCCCAGGTCCCCCAATCCATGATCATCCTGTTCCTCCCTCAATGCAGGACTGAAGCATCCACACCCTGGCCTTGCTTCCTCCTAAGCTTCATATGGTCTGTGGGTTGTATCATGGGCATTGAGAGATTTGGGGGTAATATCCTCTTATCAGTGAGTATATACCATGTGTGTTCTTTTGTGTCTGGGTTACCTCAGTCAGAATATTTTCTAGTTCCATCCATTTGCCTTTGACTTTCACCAAGTCATTTTTTTTTTATTAATCAGTGGATTTATTCCTAACAAATATCAATCTTGCTGATGTCATTAATTAATATTAACATGTATTGAGCCAGTTCTTTATGAATCCTTTACATGTATATTTTCTACTTACTACATAAATGACCATGGGAAGTAGATATTATTCACATTTAATAGGCAAGCAAAGGTGATATACAGGAACTAAACAACTTGTCAAATCAGAGTTGGTTGGAGGCAAAGCAAGATCCAAACCCCAGGTTGTTCTCCTTCCAGTGCTCACGCTGTTAATCACTCCCCTAATTGCTCCAAATGTTGTTTATTATTATTATTATTATTATTATTATTATTATTTTAGAGGCATACTTTTTATTTTTTTACTTTTATTTTTTTTCTCAAATCGTAATTAATTTACTCAGGGGTTATAAACACAGAAAGGCAGGATGTGGGGAAGGGAATGACACTGGAGTGTGGGTGATCAGGAGGAATACAGACAGATATCTTCAGAAACGGGTATCGGCTGGGTGAAGGTTCAGGGGACAAGTCACTATGACTCTGCCTATGACTCACTTGTCCTTATCTAAGTTGGTATTGTCTGCCAAGGATACCTATTTACAAAGTCTATGACTACTCAGGCTTATAAATTTCCACAAAAGCTGCCTGTTTACATTAGCTTATAGCCATCTGTTTCAATGTTTTTCCACTGAGACCCAAGACTTGGTGTTTGTACACATGTATGACAGGCCTATTGCTGATTTTAGGCCTATGGCCGATTTTAGGCCTACCATGTGTAAACAGGGCTGCCCCTGACATCTCCTTCCTTCTCTATGTATAGAAGGGCTGTGGCAATTCTAAACTTGCGAAGGCAGGGATAGAGGCCTGACCTCCAGTATTTGAAGAGGACATTGTAATGGCTCCAGTCCCCCTGTCGTTGTCCAGTGAGGCATGAGGGCCATACCCGTCCCGATGTCTTTTTCCTGGAGAGGGGATACTTTTGACATCAACCCCTATGCAGTCAGGCTTGTCCCTCAGGGAACCCAGATAAATATTTTTAACTTTTATTTATATTCCCTTGCAGTGCTTAGCCTCGCAGCCTAAGCAAGCATTCAGATTGCCTGTCAGAGGGGGTTCTGGGTGGCCCCTCTCTGCTTGGTCTAGGGGCAGAAGACCCCACTTTTAGGTTGGGTGGAGATGGGTTTTGGAAACACGCTGTATAAAGTAACAACCTCATCTTGAGTCTTGTGGTCCTCCATAGCTAACTTATGATAATGTATCTGAATAGATTTTGCTACCAAATTATTTATCTGTTGTATCACAGAGTTAGTCCGCCTATTTGAGGGCCAGGGACCAGCAGAAAAAAGCAAAAATAACCCAAATAATGGTCCCAAGATGGAAGGAAATAGGGTTGACAACCTTGGAGAGGCTGAAAATCAATTCTTGTACCAGCATTCATCTGTCTCTTTCTCTCTCTGATTTTTCTTAGGGCCTTCACTACCTATTTCATGCTCTCTTTAACCCTCCTTGTCTTGTCTATGTAAAGGCAACCTTCTTCTTTGAGGGTTGTACACAGTCAAGAGCTGTATACAGTCTTTTCTATTGTACTAGAGTAAATCAAGTCCAATAAGGATCTTTGCCATATTAGGAGGTCTCTTCAGACAGTGAAACGAGGGATTTCTTCAGATTAGTGATGTCAATCTTTAGATGTTTGATGTTCTTGCCAGTGGTTCTTCAAAAGTCTGAGTAGTATAAGTTCGGAGGCCAGCATCTGGATTAGAGCTTCTAACAGCAGACATCACAGGTGATTCATTTACCTGAAAAGGAAAATGAAGGAGATTCTCAGGGAAATTTCTTTTCCCTGGATGTAAATTGTTATTCATCGTATTTATGGTTGGGCCTGGCTTTGTGGGGGTATCTATTTTTTTCGTTAATCTTTTTGGTAGCTGGTTAGCTGTGCCTTCTGTGGTATCGGACAGGCATATCAGTCCTCGACCCCATAAGGGAACTGGGTCTGGGCCATTCCCTTTAAGGGTAAGAGGGTCCTTCCCCATATCTGTGGCAAAGTTTTGTTGGTCTTGGTGGTGCCAGAGGCAGTCAGCAGCATATTTGCCACGAGCTTTCAGCTTTAGAGAGATAAAAGTGAACAAGGTATGATGGAGAGTATTTCAGGGGGACTACTTCTGAGGGGGTACCATTCCCCCTCTTTTGTTTTTAAAGCCAATTTTCCAGAGTTCTTGTAAAATCAGGCAAGAAGCGCCAACAGTCGCTCCTTCCACACTCAGAGAGGCATGAAGACCCTATTTAAGGATATATAAATCTATATTAATAATCTTTTGTCAAAGGACTGTTATAGCACCGCTGACAACTAATCAGACTATATAATATATCGATTAGTAATAGCTTCTTCTACTTTTTGTGAGATTACCTCTCTTTTGTCAATTAATTGTTGAGGAAAATTAGGGTTTACCTGTCTCTTGAGAATATTGAACAGAGACTTAAATTCTTTTGTGGAGAGCTTAAAATAGGATTTTAGCCAATTAGCAACTCCTAGAAACTTTTGAAATTAATTTAAAATAAGCAAACTCTCTCCCTCTCTTTTTTTTAGACCCTTTATCTCTGTGGTTTTTTTATTGGATATTATACAAATTTACCTTTCAATGTTATCTCCTCTCCCATTCTCCCCCTAAACCCCTTATCCCATACCCCCTCCTCCTAATTTTTGTGAGGGTGTGCTCCAAACATCCTCCCAGTCCCATCTCCCTGCTCTCGAATTTCCACACAGTAGGGGATCCAAACTTTCCTGGAACATGGCCCTCCACTTTCACTGAAGTCTAACAAGGTCACCCTCAATTCCCTCTACAGGAGCTCTCTGGCTGGCAGTTTAGACTTTGGGATCTCTGGTTGAAACTTTTGATACTCCTTCTAGAAAGGACCAAAGCATCCACACTTTGGTCTTCCTTCTTCTATGTGAGTTTTATGTGGTCTATACATAATTTCTTAGAAATTGTGAGCTTTTGGGCTAATATCCACTTATCAGTGAGTGCATACCATGTATGTTCTTTTGAGATTGAGTCACTTCACTCAAGATGATATTTTCCAGCTCCATCCATTTGCCTAGGAATTTTGTGAACTCATTGTTTTTAATAGCTGAGTAGTACTCCATTGTATAAATGTACACATTTTCTGCATCTATTCTTCTGTTGAAGGGCATCTGGGTTCTTTCCAACTTCTGGCTATTATAAATAAGGCTGCTATGAACATGGTGGAGCATGTGTCCCTGTTGTATGTTGAAAGGTCTTTTGGGCATATGCCCAGAATTGGTATAGCTGGATCCTCAGGTAACACTATGTTCAATTTTCTGAGATACCGCCAGACTGCCTTCCATACTGGTTGTACCAGTTTACAATCCCACCAACAGTGGAGGAGTGTTCCTCTTTCTCCACATCCTCGCCAACATGTGCTGTCACCTGCGTTTTTGATCTTAGCCATTCTGACTGGTGTGAGGTGGAATCTCAGTGTTGTTTTCATTTGCATTTCCCTGATGACTAGGGATGCTGAACACTTCTTTAGGTGCTTCTCAATCATTCAAGCTTCCACAGTTGAGAATTCTTTGTTCAGCTCTGTGCTCCATTTTTTAATAGGGTTCTTTGATTGTCTAGAGTCTAATTTCTTCAGTTCTTTGTATACCTTGGATATTAGCCCTTTATCAGATGTAGGGTTGGTGAAGATCTTTTCCCAATCTGTTGGTTGCCGCTCTGTCCTACTGACTGTGTCCTTTGCTTTACAGAATCTTTTCAGCTTTATGAGGTCCCATTTGTCAATTCTTGGTCTTAGAGCACAGGCCATTGGTGTTCTGTTCAGGAAGTTTTTTCCTGGGCCTATGTGTTCCAGGCTTTTTCCCAGTATCTCTTCTATTAGTTTCAGTGTGGCTGGTTTTAGGTGGAGGTCCTTAATCCACTTGGAATTGAGCTTTGTACAAGGAGATAAGTATGGATCAATTTGCATTTTTCTACATGCTGACCACCAGTTGGACCAGCACCATTTGTTGAAAATGCTGTCTTTTTTCCACTCGATGGTTTTAGCCCCTTTGTCAAAGATCAAGTGACCATAGGTATGGGGGTTCATTTCTGGGTCTTCTATTCTATTCCATTCATCCTCCTGCCTGTCTCTGTTCCAATACCATGCAGTTTTTATCACTATTGCTTTGTAGTACAGCTTGAAGTCGGGGATGGTGATTCCTCCAGAAATTCTTTTATTACTGAGAGTAGTTTTCCCAATCCTGGGTTTTTTGTTATTCCAAATGAATCTTAAGATTGCTCTTTCTATCTCTGTGAAGAATTGAGTGGGAATTTTGATGGGGATTGCATTAAATCTGTAGATGGCTTTTGGCAAAATACTCATTTTTACTATATTAATTCTTCCAATCCATGAGCATGGGAGCTCTTTCCATCTTCTGAGATCTGCTTTGATTTCTTTCTTCAGGGGAATGAAGTTCTTGTCATACAGGTATTTTACTTGTCTGGTTAGGTTCACACCAAGGTATTTTATATTATCTGTGACTATTGTGAAGGGTGTCATTTCCATAATTTCTTTCTCAGCCAGTTTATCTTTTGAGTAGAGGAAGGCTACTGATTTGCTTGAACTAATTTTATATCCAGCCACTTTGCTAAAGTTGTTTATCAGGTTTAGGAGTTCTCTGGTGGAAGTTTTGGGGTCACTTAAGTATACTATCATATCATCTGCAAATAATGAGATTTTGACTTCTTCCTTTCCAATTTGTATCCCTTTGACCTCTGTGTATTGCCTAATTGCTCTGGTTAGGACTTCCAATACTATATTATATAAGTAGGAGGAGAGTGGGCAGCCTTGCCTAGTCCCTGATGTTAGTTGGATTGCTTCAAGTTTCTCTCCATTTAGTTTGATGCTGGCTACTGGTTTGCTGTATATTGCTTTTACTATGTTTAGTTATGGACCTTGAATTCCTGACCTTTCCAAGACTTTTATCATGAAGAGGTGTTGAATTTTGTCAAATGCTTTCTCAGCATCTAGTGAGATGATCATGTGGTTTTTTTCTTCGAGTTTGTTTATATAATGGATTACATTGATGAATTTCCAAATATTGAACCAACCTTGCATTCCTGGGATAAAGCCTACTTGATCGTGATGGATAATTGTTTTGATGTGTTCTTGGATTCGGTTTGCTAGAATTTTATTGGGTAATTTTGCATCGATGTTCATAAGGAAGATTTGCCTGAAGTTCTCTTTCTTTGTTGGGTCTTTGTGTGGTTTAGGTATGAGTGTAATTGTGGCTTCATAGAATGAATTGGGTAGTGTACCTTTTGTTTCTATTTTGTGGAATAATTTGAAAAGAATTGGAATTAGGTCTTCCTTGAAGGTCTGATAGAACTCTGCAGTAAAACCATCTGGTCCCAGACTTTTCTTTGTAGGGAGACTTTTAATGACTGCTTCTATTTCTTTTGAGGTTATGGGACTGTTTAGATGGTTTATCTGGTCCTGATTTAACATTGGTAACTGGTATTTGTCTAGAAAATTGTCCATTTCATCCAAATTTTGCAATTTTGTTGAGTATAGGCTTTTGTAGTAGGATCTGATGATTTTTTTAATTTCCTCGGTTTCTGTTGGTATGTCACCCTTTTCAGTTCTGATTTTATTAATTTGGATACTGTCTCTCTGCCCTCTGATTAGTCTAACTAAGGGATAATCTATCCTGTTGATTTTCTCAAAGAGCCAGCTCCTGGTTTTATTGATTCTTTGGATAGTTCTTTTTGTTTCTATTTGGTTGATTTCAGCCCTGAGTTTGATTATTTCCTGCAGTCTACTCCTCTTGGGTGTATTAGCTTCTTTTATTTCTAGGTTTTCAGGTGCATTGTCAAGCTGCTAGCATATGCTCCCTCCAGTTTCTTTTTGTATGCACTTACAGCTATGAATTTTCCTCTTAGCACTGCTTTCATTGTATCCCATAGATTTTGGCATGAAGTGTCATCATTTTCATTAAATTCTAAAAAGTTTTTAATTTCTTTCTTTATTTCTTCTCTTATCAAGGAGTAGAGTGTTGTTCAGTTTCCTTGTGAATGTGGGCTTTCCATTGTCTTTGTCATTTTTGAAGACCAGCCTTAGATCATGGTGATCTGATAGGATGCAGGGAATTATTTCAATTTTTTTATATCTGTTGAGGCCTGTCTTGTGCCCAATTATATGGTCTATTTTGGAGAAAGTACCATGGTGTTCTGAGAAAAAGGTATATTCTTTTGCTTTAGGGTGAAATGTTCTATAGATATTTATTAAGTCCATTTGGTTCATAACTTCTGTTAGTTTCACTGTATCTCTGCTTAGTTTCTGTTTCCACGATCTATCCATTGCTGAGAGTGGGGTGTTGAAGTCTCCCACTATTATTGTGTGAGGTGCAATGTGTGTTTTGAGCTTTAGTAAGGTTTCTTTTATGAAAGTCGATGCTCTTGTATTTGGCGCATAGGTATTTAGAATTGAGAGTTCATGTTGGTTGACTTTTCCTTTGACAAGTATGAAATGGCCTTCCTTATCCTTTTTGATAGCTTTAAGTTGAAAGTCGATTTTATTCGCTATTAGAATGGCTACTCCTGCTTTTTTCTTAGGGCCATTTGCTTGAAAAATTGTTTTCCAACCTTTTACTCGAAGGTAGTGTCTGTCTTTGTCACTGAGGTGGGTTTCCTGTAAGCAGCAAAAAGCTGGGTCCTGTTTGCGTATCCAGTCCATTAGCCTATGCCTTTTTATTGGAGAATTGAGTCCATTGATGTTAAGAGATATTAAGGAGAGGGTGTTGTTGTTTCCTGTCATTTTTGCTAATAGTGGAGACATCGTTTGTGTGGTTATCTTCTTTTGGGTTTGATGGGAAAGGATTATTTTCTTGCTCTTTCTAGGGTACAATTGCCCTCCTTGTATTCGAGCTTTCCTGCTATTATCCTTTGTAGAGCTGGATTTGTGGGAAGATACTGTGTAAATTCGATTTTGTCATGGAATATCTTAGTTTCTCCGTCTATGGTAATTTAGAGTTTTGCTGGGTCAAGTAGCTTGGGCTGGCATTTATGTTCTCTTATGGTCTGTATGATATTTGTCCAGGATCTTCTGGCTTTTATAGTATCTGGTGAGAAGACAGGTGTAATTCTGATAGTTTTGCCTTTATATGTTACTTGGCCTTTTTCCTTTACTGCTTTTAAAATTCTTTCTTTGTTTTGTGCATTTTGTGTCTTGATTATTATGTGACGGGAAGTATTTCGTTTTTGATCTAGTCTGTTTGGTGTTCTGTAGGCTTCTTGTGTGATTATGGGCATCTCATTCCTTAGGTTAGGGAAGTTTTCCTCAATAATTTTGTTGAAGATATTTACTGGCCCTTTAAGTCGGGAATCTTCACTCTCATCTATACCTATTATCCTTAGGTTTGGTCTTCTCATTGCGTCCTGGATTTCCTGGATATTTTGTGTTAAGAACTTTTTGCATTTTGCATTTTCTTTGACAGTTGTGTCAATATTTTCTAAGGTATCTTCTGCACCTGAGATTCTTTCTTCTATCTCTTGTATTCTGTTGGTGATGCTTGTGTCTATGACTCCTGATTTCTTTCTTAGGTTTTCTATCTCCAGGGTAGTCTCCCTTTGTGATTTCTTTATTGTTTCTACTTCCATTTTTATGTCCTGGATGGTTTTGTTCAATTCCTTCATCTGTTTGTTTGTGTTTTCTTGTAATTCTTTAAAGGATTTTTGTGTTTCTTTAAGGACTTCATCCTGTTTTCCTGTGTTCTCCTCAAGTTTTTTGATAGTGTTATTTATTTCCTTCTTATAGTCCTCTAGCATCATCATTAGAAGTGATTTTAGATCTGGTTCTTGTTTTCCTGGTGATATGGGGAGTTCAGGACTTTCTAATGTGGGAGAACTAGGTTTTGATGATGGCAAGTACCTTGGGTTGCTGGTTTTTGTGTTCTTGCACTTGCCTTTCTCCATCTGGATCACCTTTTTGCTATCTGTGCTGTCTCTGACTGGGGCCTGTCTTTCCTATTATCTAGGTTGTGTCAGAACTGTTTGGGTTGGGTTTTGCTGCTGGGGTTAGAGCTGAAGCCCAAGATGTGCTCTGTGCTCAGGTGGAAACTGGAAGGGGTCCAGGCTCTGGGTCAGGAGTGGATTCCTGGGTCCCAGTGGGTCCCAGTTGCTCCCTGATTGGGGGCAAGTATTACCACCTCCTAGCCTAAGATACTGCTTGAGTTGAGAGCCCCGCTTCCTCTAGGTTCTATGAGATTGAGTGCAGAGCTGACTCCTGGAATCTGCTGAGTGCTTGGGCTCAGACCAGAAGGAACCCGTGCTCCAGGCCAGGAGTGAATTCCTGGGTCCCAGTGGGTCCTGGTTGCTCCCTGTTTGGGGGCAAGTATTACCACCTCCTAGCCTAAGATACTGCTTGGCAGAGAGGTCCTGAGAGCCCCGCTTCCTCTGGATTCTGTGAGATTGGGTGCAGAGCTGCCTCCCGGGATCTGCGAGTGCTTGGGGCCCAGACCGGATGGAGTCCGTGCTCCGGGCCAGGAGTCAATTCCTGGGTCCTAGTGGGTCCCGGTTGCTCCCTGTTTGGGACAAGTGCTGCTTTTTCCTTCCCTGGGATGCTGCCTGAGTTAAAGCTCCTGGGAGTTCCTCTTTCTCTTGGTTTTCTGGGGTTGGGTACAGAGCTGCCACCTGTGACCTGCTCTATGCTCGGGCCCAGACCGGAAGTCCAAAGTCGTTGTTTTTAATAGCTGAGTAGTACTCCATTTTCTAAATACACCACATTTTCTGTATCCATTCTTCTGTTGAGGGACATCTTGGTTGTTTTCAGCTTCTCGCTATTATAAATAAGACATAAATACAAATAAATATAGTGGACTATCTTCTGGGTGTATGCCTGGTAGTGGTATAGCTGAGTTTCCAGGTAGAACTATTTCCAATTTTTTCAGGAACCACCAGATTGAGAAAAAACTCAAAGCAGTCCCATTAAAATCAGGGACAAGACAAGGCTGCGCTTTTTCTCCCTACCTATTCAATACAGTACTTGAAGTTCTAGCCAGAGCAATTAGAAAACAAAAGGAGGTCAAAAGTATGCAAATTGAGAAAGAGGAAATCAAGATATCACTATTTGCAGATGATATGATAGTATACATAAGTAACCCCAAAAATCCTACCAAAGAGCTCCTACAGCTGATAAACAATTTTAGCAAAGTGGCTGGATATAAAATTAACTCTAACAAATCAGTAGCCTTCTTCTACTCAAAGGATAAATGGGTTTAGAAAGAAATGTGAGAAACAACACCCGTAGTCACAAATAATATAAAATATCTTGGTGCAACTCTAACCAAGCAAGTGAAAGATCTGTATAACAAGAACTTCAAGTCCCTGAAGAAATAAATCAAAGAAGACCTCAGAAAGATCTTCCATGCTCATGGATTATTAGGATTAATATAGTAAAAATGGCCATCTTTTCAAAAGCAATTTATAGATTCAACACAATCCCCAAAATTCCAACACAATTCTTCATAAAGTTAGAAAGAACAATTCTCAAATTCATTTGGAATACTTTTTAAAAAAATATTTATTTACTTACTTCACTACCCAATATCATCCCTTCCTCTTTCCCAGTACTTCCTCATTCAAGTCCTCGCCCCGTTCTACCTTCCCCTTCTCTTTTGAGACACCCCTCAACTGACATGCTCCCCCCAACACACATATACATCAAGTTGCTGCAGGACTAGGTGCATCCTCTCTTCCACTGAGGCCTGACAAAGCAGTCCATTTAGGGTGAAGGGATCCACAGGCAGGCAGGCAGGCAGGCAGGCAGGCAGGGAAGCAACAGGCTCAGGGACAGGCCCTGCTCCAATTGTTGGAAGACCCACATCAAGACCAAGCTGCTCATCTGCAACATATGTTCAGGAGGCCTAAGTCCAGCCCATGCTCACTCTTTGGTTGGTGATTTAGTCTCTGGGAGTCCCCAACGGTCCAAGTTAGTTGACTTTGTTGGTCTTCCTGTGGAGTCCCTGTCCTCTTTGGGTCCCTTAATCTTTTTTCCAACTCTTCTATAGGACTCCTTCATCTCTTTATAATGTTTGGGTGTGAGTTTCTGGATCTCTTTTTATTGGCCTTTGGGTGGAACCTCTCAAAGGATGGTTATGCTAGCTTCTTGTCCAAAGGCATAACAGAATATCATTAATAATGTTAGGAATTTTTTCTTGCCAGGGCGATGACTCTTAATTTAGCTTTAGGTAGCCATTCCCTCAGTCTCTGCTCCATCTTTGTTCCTGCACATCTTGTAGGCAGGACATATTTTGGGTCAAAGGTTTTGTGGGTGGGTTGTTGTCCTTATCCCTCCACAGGAAATCCTGCCTAGCTACAGGAAGTGGCCACTCTTTGAGCCATATTTTCCACAGCTGGAGTAGCCTCTATAGACCCTCTGGGCCTCCCTCCATCCCATGTCTCTGGCACATCCTAGAGATTGTTTCCTTATCCTCCACCAGCCATCTCCCTTCTCTCTCCCCTTGTTCCCCCTATATACTTTCCCTTCTCACTCCTTTCTCCAACCCCTCTTCCACTCTGTTCCCTCTGTGTATTGACTTCTGATATCTATTTTCCTTCCCCTTCTGAGAAAGATTCAACCATTCTCCCTTGGGCCCTTCTTGTTATTTGGCTTCTTTGGGTCTGTTGATTAAATTATAGCATATTAATCTGTACTCTGTGGCTAATATCCACTTATTAGTGAGTACATACTATGCATGTCCATTTGAGTATGGGTTACTTCAAGATATTTTCTAGTTGGATCCATATATATCCATTCTTTGATTAAGGGACATCTAGGTTGTTTCCAGTTTCTGGCTATTACAAATTACCTGCTGTAAACATAGTGGAGTATGTGTGCTTGTGCTATAGTGGAGTATCTTGCTTATATTTCTATAAGTAGTATAGCTGGGCCTTGAGGTAGAATTGATCCAATTTTCTGAGAATCTATCAAATTGATTTCCAGAGTGACTATACAAGATTGCATTCCTGACAACAAAGAAGGACTGATCCTTTTGTTCCACAACCATCCAGCATGTGCTTTCCTTTGAGTTTTTGATCTTAGTCATTCTAATTGGTGTAAGGTGGAATCTCAGGGTCATTATGATTACCTGATGACTAAGGATGTTGAACATTTCTTTAAGTGTTCCTTTCCTTTGCCATTTGAGATTCCTTTGTTGAGAATTCTCTGTTAGGCTCTGCATCCCATTTTTAAATTGAGCTATTTGGATTGTTAGTGTCTAACAAAGCTGCTACACACATTCACATGTGGGATTTGGCCAGGGTATAAGTACGTATTTGTTTAACACAATAAGAAACTGTTTTCAAAATGGCTCTACTATTTTGCATTTTAACTCTGACGTATGAGAATTCAGGCTGTTTCATATTCTTTTGCTTTCACTGGGAAAAAAAGGAACTTCTTCTTTTACAAATTTGACTTAAGTGTATTCTGGTAATAATTAGAAATTTTATAACTAATGATGTTGAATCTCCTTTCATATGCTTATTTTCCATTTGTTTATTTTCTTTGGTAAAGTATCTGTCTAGATCTTTTCTCTCATTGATTGCTCTGTTTATTTTATTACTGCTGAGTTTTGAGAACTCTTTACATGTTCTAGATATAAGTCATCATCAGATAGGTCACATATATTCACTCACTTGTACCTATTTTTATTCTGTTAGCTGTGGTTTTGCATAATAAATGTTTTAAATTTAGATGGTGCCAAATTCATCAGCTTTTCATTTGTGGGATGTACATGCCTTAGAACTATATTTATCTACCTGAGAGATTATGGTCTAAGACTTTTTTCCTTACTTCATGAGGCTTTTCTGGTTACCCAACGATTCTGGCAGCTAGTATGTAAATTTTTACACCACAAGAAATATTTTAGCTATCTGGATACTAACTAAAACACCCTTCAATTAAATTCTGATACTGTCTTCTTGGAGCTAACACCAGTGCATAAACTATTCCTTTATAGAAGTAATTAAAGATTTGTATCTCTTGTATTTCTAACCTGCAATAGGCTGTAGATAGTATGGTTCTTAAAATTCCCATCTTTGGGTTCTATAATTTGATAGAAGATTTATAAAGCTCTGAGAGGTTACTTAGCTAGCATATTACAGTTTTCTTATAAAGGATACAGCTCTAGTTGTCCCAGGTGAGAGTGTTGTAAAAGGCAAGTTATGCAAGTGAGGCATGGCACTTCCCTGTCTTCCCCAAGCAATTCTACTTCCCAGAATATGACTGTCTTCACCAGCCAGGTTTTTCCAGTCTCCTTATGCAAGAGGTTTTGCAAGAGTTTTAATCTCCAGCTTTAGATTAGTAGATTAGTAGACTAGTGGGTGGGGCTGAAGTTCTAAGACCCATCCTGAGGCTAAAAGGATCTAAATTATCCTACCGGCAGAAACTCTGATATGACAATGGGTTGATAGTGAATAACAAGAGCTCCTCATTATTCAAGAAAGTCTTGGGCTAGGAGGCTCTTTGCCAGGAACTTGGGACAAAGAGCTTTCTATCTTTCCATTTAGTCTGTGATACATTTTAATTAATTTTTTTATAAAGTGAAAGAGGGTATTTATCAAGGTTCTGTTTTCTGGGTTTGAATATCCAGTTGTTCCAGCACTATTTTTTAGAAATTTAATTATTTATCCATTTCATTGACTTTGTACCTTCATCACAAGTCAGGTTAATATTTCTCAGGGAATGCAGTGTGTTTGTTCAGGGAAAGGAGGTGACTTAAAGCAGTAGATTAAGGAGGATCTTTGTTCTTTATCAGTGTTGTGTGTATTGATTAATGGTTAGGATTAAAAAGGGGCTCCTTGTTGATAATCTGGAGTGAGCTCAAAGTGTGAAATTCTCTGAGTTAGAAGTTCACGTTGTACCTCTGTACTCAGATCAGGACTGCTATAAAACAGTACAGAAACTGCAATTTAAAATATGCTAGTTTTGGTGATCTGCATGTAGAAAAATGCAATTGACCCATATTTATCTCCTCATACAAAATTCAAGTCCAAGTGGATCAATGGCCTCCACATAAAACCAAATACATTGAATCTAATAGAAGAGAAAGTGGGAAAAAGCCTCAAACTCATTGGTACAGGAGAAATTTCCAGAACAGAACACCAATGGCTCAGACTCTAAGATAAACTATAGACAAATGGGACCTCATGAAACTGAAAAGCTTCTGTAAGGCAAAGGACACTGTCAATAAGACAAAACAGCAACCTATGGATTGGGAAAATATTGTCACTAACCCTACATCTGATAGAGGGTTAATATCCAAAATATACAAAGAACTCAAGAAGTTAAACTCCAAAAAACAAATAACCCAATTTAAAAAATGGGGTACAGAGCTAAACAGAATTCTCAACAGAGGAATCTTGAATGTCTGAGAAGCATTAAAAGAAATGTTCAATATCCTTAATCATCAGGGAAGTGCAAGTCAAAACAACCCTGAGATCCCACCTTACACCAATAAGAATGTCTAAGATCAAAAGTTTAAATGATAGTACATGCTAGTGAGGATGTGGAGTAAGAGGAACACTTTTCCATGGTTGGTGGGATTGCAAACTGGTACAATCACTCTGGAAATCAATCTGGTGGTTCCTCAGAAAATTGGAAATAGCTCTACCTGAAGATCCAGCTATACCACTCCTAGGAATATACCTAAAAGATGCTCTACCATACTACAGGGACATGTGCTCCACTATGTTTGTAGCAGCCTTTGTTGTAGTAGCCAGAAGCTAGAAAAACCCTAGATGTCCTACAACCAAAGAATGAATACAGAAAATGTGGTTCATTTACACAATGTAATACTATTCAGCTATTAAAAATGATGACATCATGAATTTTTCAGGAAACAGATGGAACTAGAAAATATCATCCTGAGTGAGGTAACCCAGACCAAAAAGGACATGCATGGTGTGTGCTCACTGATAAGTGGGTATTAGCCAAAAAGTTCAGAATACCCATGATACAACTGGTAGGTCTTAGGAAGCTTAACAAGGAGGAAGGCTCAACTGTGGATACTTGAACCCCACTTAGAAAGGGAAACAAAATAATCATGGGAGACAGAGGGAGGGAGGAAACTGGGTGGGAGAGGAGAGGTGGGAAGGGAAAAGAGGGGCAGGATCTGGTATGGGTAGAGACAGGGAGGGATGCTCAGAGGGCCAGGAGAATGAATCAAAATATGCTGCAGTGGAGGTTAGGAGGCAGGGAAACCTCTAGAAAGTCCCAGAGACCTGGAATGTGAGAGGCTCCCGGGACTCAATGAGGATGACATTAGCCGAAATGCCCAACAGTGTGGAAGTGGAACCAGAAGAGACCACCTCCAATAGAAAGACAGGACCATCAGTGGAGGTAGGGGTGGGCCGGTGGGGGGGCTTTGAAGAACTCTGGGAAGGGACCAGGAAATGGGGCAACTTTTGGAATGTCAATAAATAAAATAATTTAATTAAAAATAAATAAATAATAGAAAAATGTCAGTTTTCTCATGACATGTGTTGTTTGGTCATTATCAGAATTGTTAGTGTATAAAAACCGACTTTTTTTGTTACATTCACATCTCTGTTCAAAGTGAGTTTGGGATGCATCAGCAGGATCATTAGTGTCACCCAAAAAACCTATAGGAAGACTGAAGTTTGAATCCCCAATACCAACATAAATGCAAGTTATTTATTGGCCCACTGGTTATTCCAACCCACAGAGGGTAGAGTCTGGGGATCCCAGGAGTAAGCTGCCTAATTAGAGCATTTGTATTGGTGAGCTCTGGACTCAACTGAGAGACCCTGACTCCAGGAGTAAGATGAAGAGTGATGGAAACAGACTCCCTCCTCCATACCTCTGTCCAAAGTGAGTTTGGGATGCATCAGTATCTTTCATAGACATACATCAGTGCAGCAGATGTTTTCAGCATCCAGGCTGTGTATCTCTAGGAAGTATCACTTTATTTTGATATTCTTCAGACTACCTTTTAATAAGATTCTTATTGCATAGTTTTAGAGCTCATCACATGCCCCCCTCCCTTTTTTTTAAATGGCCGAAATATATAGCCTTTAGTTTGAGAATGTTGAAAAAAAATTACCTATGGTAAACCATAACTTGCCTAAAACTAGCCTTTCTGATCCAGGCCACCATTTTGTCACAGCTTATTGGACATGGGTATCCCACATACAAAATGAAAAAAGAAGAAAAAAAGAAAAAAAAGACTTTAAAATTTCTCCTGGATAGAGTAGCCAGTTTTTAAAAATATAAATGCTTGATAGGCAAAAATTGAAGTATGGTTTAATAATGGTAAAGCTTAGATTAAATAAGTTTCCTTTTCATTACAAATTGTCACATTAAACTCTACTTTTGATTTTCATGGAAACATTGAAAAACAGCTAGGTAATACAGGAATTGGGGAAACTTGAAAGTATTTTCATACTTGGGAGAGAAATCATCACACTATTGCTTTACAGGTTCTCTCTCTCTCTCTCTCTCTCTCTCTCTCTCTCTCTCTCTCTGTGTGTGTGTGTGTGTGTGTGTGTGTGTGTGTGTATGTGTGTGTGTGCATGAGCACATGGCTTTTGTTATTTTCCAAAAGACAAGGAAGTTCAGAATCAGCATTGAAGAGGTTCTGAGGGCTGAATGCTTGACCTTGAGAAAGTTTGGATTTTCCAGCTACAGACTGGAGCAGAATAGGGTGAAGCCTAAGTTCCCCCTGATAACCACCAAAACACTTTGTATCTTCTTGTGTGGGGACGAACCATTCCCTTATACCTCAGAGATACTCATTCTTGAATGGATCATAGACACTGGCATCTTACACTACTCAGCAGATCAAGCCAGTAAACAGACAAGTTGAAACCTAGGAAATCATCAGCAGCTGTGTTTTAGGTATTGTCACCATTACTTAATCTTGAGGGAGCTACCAGCCTTGCTGAACTGTCCTCTTCAGTAGTTCTCTAAAGGGAAAATTTCAAATGTCTTTGGTCATTCTTTTCTGTACCTGTAACTTGGTGGGGCTTGTTTGGGAGTATCTAGTGGATGAGAAGCAAGGATCTACTAAATACCTTAGAATTTAAAATCTGTCCCACAGCAAAACCAGTTCCATCTGAAATGTAAATGGTACCAGTATCAGGATACTTTGGAACAGCAAAAGCTTCATGACAATTTGATGTAGAAAAGAAGTCGTATATAATCTATGGATTGTTTCCTTACTTAGATATGTTACAAAATTCAGGAACATTGGGGACAAAGTGAGAATGAAGCTCAGTGCTGTAGTCTAGTGTTGGCATGTTGAGGTTCCCATTGTTGGAGCAAAGTATGATAGAATAAAGAAGTAAAAACATTTAGGAAATGAATACTCTACTCTCACAAATAGGATTAGAGCCTTATGAAAGAGACTGAAGGAAACTGGTTAAAAGCATGCCTTACCCAACACCATGCCTGCAAAATCTTGATTTTTGAATTTTTCAGGCTTAGAAATTAATTTTGCTTTTTATAAATTTCTTACTCCAAAGTGTTTTGATCATTGCAGTCCAAAAGATAAAGATGCCAAGTAATTGTTTTATACGAACTTCTATCCCCTTCTCTGTTCTCCTAGCCTCACCCTTGGTGGTGCATTCTTGGTTTTCCAAGCAAAATCCAGCTTCTATATCTGTAATAAAAACTTGTTTTATCATGCTTTTCTCTCTACCTTGTGTTCTTGGAAAAATTTGCCTGCCATTCAGTAATGAATCATTGGAACACATTTAATTAGATATTAGAATTCACCTATGTATTTATTTTTATTTTACCTGTGTGTAAGGGAGGGGAAATGGGGAGAGAGATAAAGAGACATACAGAGACAGAGACAGAGAGGTCTACGTGCATATGTGTGTGTGATATATGCACATTGTGGGTGTGAACTTGTGATGCCTAAAGGTCAGAGGTAGGCATCAGGTGTCCCTGGCTGTTGTTGTTCACTTTGTTCCTTTGAGATTTTTTTCTGTGTATTGAGTTCCTGTTCTTTGTCTAGTCTGACAGCCAGGAAGCCCCATCTCTATCCTGTTCAGTGCTGGGTTGCTGTCCTATGAGAGACCATGTTCAGACTTGATGTGGGGGCTGGGACCTGAATGCTGGTCTTTGTGCTTATGGAGCAAACACTCTGAACTATCTATCCTACTCCCCACAGTAAGTTAGATGGTAATGTTCTGTGGATTATTTTTAAATAAGGAAATTTATAAATTTAAGGAATTAAAGAAAAACAAATATCCATTAATGGGTCCATTTACTTCAGACTATTTATCCATTTCTTTGTGTGCCATTGGATTCTAAAGGAAGTACATATTTTCCCCCAAAAGAAGAGTTTATTCTGTGTTATGATTTCTGTTGAGGCTTTCCCCTCAGCATAGCTGGAGCCATTTTTGCTCCATGACTGCCAGCTATTTCTTACTGTTACTGTAATATGCCTGTCAGTTACTGACACAGAAAAATAACTTGACTCAGAGCAGGGTCATGCTGATCACATCCTCTGTTATATCCTGTATGGTATGAGGTTTGTTAATTTTAAGAAATTCCACAACTATAAGCTTCATGTAGGGCCCATCAAATCAAAAGTCAATATAAACTGTTATGTCTAAAATGGCTTGAGTGAGGACTGACCACCAGGCAACACTTCCAGCACTTGTGTTTGAGCTCATCATAGTTTTTGCAGTTTTAGCCTTTATAAGCTGGCAGAAAAATGTTTGGGGTTATATCCTCAGCCCCTGAATTCTGAGCTGCTGCCCTGATCGGTTAGTATCAGGGCTTGCATTTAATAAACTAACCCTGTCTGATTGAGATCAGTGTTTGTGTGGTTTGTATGCAAATCCTGGACCCCAACAGTTTCAGAAGTTGAATCTATAATGGTTCCAAACATGACCCCAAGGAAAGGAAGCAGGAAGCTGAGTGACCACATCTTCAACTACAAGCAGAAAACACAGAGCAAGCTGAAAGTACAGCAAGGCTATAAAATCTCAAAGCCCATCTCTCTGGTTATATACTTCCTCTAGAGAGGCTGTACCTTCTTATAACTTCTACAAACACCATCAGCAGCTGGGTGGAAGTGTTTAAATGCTGGAGCCTTGGGGGACATTTCTCTTTCGAAACATCACATTACTTTTCTCATCTATCTTGGTGACTTTCCCTTCAACGATGCAGGTTATCTTCTCCATATCTTGAATAGAATTCATTTTCTGTTTTGTTTTCATCTTTTGAATATATATATATATATATATATATATATATATATATATATATATTTAAAATCTTGGCATTTAACGTTTTGGTATTCTTGAGTTCAGTAGGCAAAGAATTATACAATTTAATAGAAGTCACATTGTCTTGCTTTTTTAAATGTTGAATGTATTTGTGTTGCAATATATGAACTTGTTGATTTGAAGGTCTCTTCTTGGATTTTGGGGGAGACCTTTTTATTGAGTAGCTACTGTTGAAGGGTTCTTCAGTCCATAGAGCCACTCAACAAGGAGTAGACAAGCTAATGTCTCAGCAATAGTGTCAAACATACAAGATCCAGAAACACACCTAAGTCAATCATAACTGACTAATTTGTCACCAATGAATGTAGAATTGAAGTTTTCTATGAAGTTAATAATTACACAGTGTAAGTATACAAGTAGTAAGGAAGAGACAGACAGAGGTCAGAGCTGGAAAAAGGAAAGAAACAAGAATGATAAAGGAAAAAAAGAACAGAGGAGATTGTTTTAGGGGAGAAAAGAGCCAGAGATTAGAGAAAGTAACAATAGAAAAGTGGAAAATATAGGGAAAAATAACAAAAGGAAAATTGAATGTTGCGGGTTATTTGATCACACTGTGAATCCAGAGATTGTGTTATTTACTGACAAAACCTGTTTTTAGTTGTGGTGTAGCTCAGCCTTAGCACACACCTTTAATCCAACAGCTTTCTGCTTAAATATTGTAAACAACATTAAATAAAGTCATGCATAGGTCAGGAGGTGGAACAAGTAACCAATTGATAGAAGTGAACATAGAATTATTAAAATATCATAAAGAGCAAGAGGGAGTCAGGAGGATGGAAAGAGAGACACACAGGAAGTAGGAGGAGGGACACTCAGTTTGAAGAAGTTTTTGTTTGTTGTTTTCTTTCTTTTTTTTTTTTTTGAGATAATGAGACATGGGCATTCTTACTGGGAAATGGGCTGAGGAGGAAAGTCAGCAGGGTGTTTTCTGTGCCTCTCTGAACCAGCAGTCTTTTACCTCAACATCTGGGTCTTCATTGGTAAAATTGAATGATTGAGATTTTGCCTATTTGTGTTTATTGTCTTGCTTGTTCCTTGACTATTTACATCTATTGCACTGCTAGACCCTCAGCCTAGATCTGACCTTAATACATGCATGTAATTAAAGTGGAATAAAAGCAAAAAGGAGGAGGAGAGATGGCATAGGAAGTTCTAGGGAGGGAAATTGGGGAAAGGGAATGACATCTGAAATGTAAATAAATAATCCAATAAAAAATAATAATAAAATTGAAAATGAGAAGAGCAACAAAAAGAAAGACAAGCCAAGATTCTCTAGTAACTTAAACATTTGAAAACAAGATTCAATGAATATAAAACAGAATAAAAATGTAAAAAAATACTTGCATTAGGAAATAATATGGTAAAATAAAAATACTATCCCTTTTGCCCCCTTTGCCTTGTCCTACCTACTTGGGCAGACTCACAGCTGGTCTGCTCCCAGGAAGACACCATATTCAGACGCATACCAGAGGCTCTGCTGCACTGGAGGATCTAGCAGCTAAGGATACACTGTACCCAGAGAAGTTGACTCCAAGCTGGTCTGCTCTCATGAAGACACCATTCCCTGACCTATTGGCATAGATTCCTTCCAATCTGAACTGATGCACTGAGCAGACATTGGGAGATTCCTCTGCAAACAATATAACAACACCCAGAGAAAACTGAACTCCCAGGAACTCTAACAAGCCCCAAATCAAAGAGGAAGATAGATTTCCAGGAGCCTTGACATGCAGATCACAGAATCACAGAGACAACTGGACTCCGAGAAGCTCTGACACAACCAAGAAAACAGGAGAGACAGGCACCAGTCAGAGACAGTGAGTGCAGGTAGTACTAGAGATAACCAGATGGTGAAAGGCAAGCGGAAGAATGTAAGCAACAGAAACCAAGGTTACTTGGCATCATCAGAACCCAATTCTCCCACCATAGCAAGTCCTGGATACCCCATCACACCAAAAAAGCAAGATTCAGATTTAAAATCACTTCTCATGATGATGATAGAGAACTTTAAGGAGGACATAAATAACTCCCTTAAAGAAATACAGGAAAATGCAGGTAAACAACTAGAAGCCCTTAAAAAGGAAACACTAAAATCCCTTAAAGAATCAGGAAAACACAACAAAACAGGTAAAGGAATTGAACAAAACTACCCAGGATCTAAAAATGGAAGTAGAAACAATAAAGAAATCTGAAAGGGAGACTACACTGGAGCTAGAAATCCTAGGAAAGAAATAAATAGTCATAGATACAAACATCACCAACAGAATACAAGAGAGAGAAGAGAGAATCTCAGGTGCAGAAGATGCCATGGAAAACATTGACACAACAGTCAAAGAGAATGCAAAATGCAAAAATCTCCTAACATCCAGGAAATCCAGGACACGATGAGAAGACCAGACCTAAGGATATTAGGTATAGAAAAGAGCAAAGATTCCCAACTTAAAGGGCCAGAAAATGTCTTCAACAAAATTATAGAAGAAAACTTTCCTACCCTAAAAAAAGAGATTCCCATGAACATACAAGAAGCCTACAAAACTCTGATAGACTAGACCAGAAAAGAAATTCCTCCTGTCACATAATAATCAAAACACCAAATATGCAAAAGAAAGAAAAAATATTAAAAGCAGTAAAGGAAAAAGGTCAAGTAACATATAAAGGCAGACCTATCAGAATTATACCAGATGTCTCACCAGAAATTATAAAAACCAGAAGATCCTGGACAGATGTCATACAGACCCTAAGAGAGCACAAATGCCAGCCCAGGCTACTTACTATATCTAGCAAAACTCTCAATTACCATAGATGGAGGAATCAAGATAGTCCGTGACAAAACCAGATTTACACAATATCTTTCCACAAATCCAGCACTACAAAGGATAATAGATGGAAAACTCCAACACAAGGAAGGAAACTACACTCTAGAAAAGGGAAGAAAGTAATCTTCTTCCAACAAACCCAAAACAAGATTGCCACACAAACATAATTCTATCTCTAATAACAAAAATAGCAAGAAGCAACAGTCACTTTTCCTTAATATCTCTTAACATCAATGGACTCAATTTTCCAATAAAAAGACACAGACTAAAGGACTGGATAAAAAACAGTACCCAGCATTTTGTTGCAACATACCTCAGTGACAAAGACAGACACTACCTAAGAATAAAAGACTGGAAAACAATTTTCCAAGCAAATGGTCCCAAGAAACAAGCTGGAGTAGCCATTCTAATATCGAGTAAAAATGACTTTAACCCAAAAGTAATAAAAAAAGGTAAGGAAGAACACTTCATACTTGTCAAAGGAAAAATCTGCCAAGATGAACTCTCAATTCTGAACATTTATATTCTAAATGCAAGGGCACCCACATTCACAAAACAAACTTTACTAGAGCTCAAAGCACACATTGCACCTCACACAATAATAGTGGGAGACTTCAACACCCCACTCTCAGCAATGGACAGATCATGGAAACAGAAACTAAACAGAGATGCAGTGAAACTAACAGAAGTTATGAACCAAATGGATTTAGCAGATATCTATAGAACATTTAATTCTAAAACAAAATAATATACCTTCTTTTTAGCATCTCACTGTACCTTCTACAAAATAGAGCATATAATTGGTCACAAAACAGGCCTTGACAGATACAAGAAGATTGAAATAACCCCACGCATCTTATCAGATCACCAAGGACTAAGGCTGGTCTTCAATAACAACAAAAACAACAGAAAGCCCACATACATGTGGAAACTGAACTACTCTCTACTCAATGATAACTTGGTCAAGGTAGAAATAAAGAAAGAAATGAAAGAGTTTTAGAACTTAATGAAAATGAAGGCACATCGTACCAAAACTTATGGAACACAATGAAAGCAGTGCTAAGAGGAAAACTCATAGCTATAAGTGCCTACAAAAAGAAACTGGAGAGAGCATATACTAGCAACTTGACAGGACACCTGAAAGCTCTAGAACAGAAAGAAGCAAATACACCCAAGAGGAGTAATGGCAGGTAATAATTAAACTCAGGGCTGAAATCAACCAAGTAGAAACAACAGAATTATACAAAGAATCAACAAAACCAAGAGCTGGCTCCTTGAGAAAATCAACAAGATAGATAAGCCCTTAGCCAGACTAACCAGAGGGCACAGAGACAGTATCCAAATAAATAAAAAAAATCAGAACTGAAAAGAGAGATATGACAACAGAAACTGAAGAAATTCAAAAAGTCATCAGATCCTACTACAAAAGTTCAATACTACTGAAGACACTTCTGGGAAATCTGGATGAAATGAACAATTTTATAGACAAATACCAGTTACCAATGTTAAATCAAGATCAGAAAAACCACCTAAACAATCCCATAACCCCTAAAGAAATAGCAGCAGTCATTAAAAGTCTCATCTCCAAAAAAGCCTAGGACCAGATGGGTTTAGTGCAGAATTCTATCAGACCTTCCAAGAAGACCTAATATCAATTCACTTCAAACTACTCCACAAAGTAGAAATAGAAGGAACACTACCAATTCATTCTATGAAGCCACAATTATGCTCATACCTAAACCACACAAAGACTCCACAAAGAAAGAGAACTTCAGATCGATCTTCCTTATGAATATCTATGCAAAAATATTCAATCAATTTCTCAAAAACAAATTGCAAGAACACATCAAAACAATCATCTACCAAGATCAAGTAGGCGTTATCCCAGGAATGCAGGAATGGTTCTACATTTGGAAATCCATCAATGTAATCCATTATATAAACAAACTCAAAGAAAAAAACCACATGATCATATCACTAGATGCTGAGAAAGCATTTGACAAAATTCAACACCTCTTCATGTCAAAAGTCCTGGAAAATTCAGAAATTCAAGGCCCATACCTAAACATAGTAAAAGCAATATACACCAAACCAGTAGCCAACATCAAACTAAATGAAGAGAAACTTGAAGCAATCCTATGAAAATCAGAGACTAGACAAGGCTGCCCACATTCTCCCTAATTCATTATAGTACGTGAAATCTTAACCAGAGAAATTAGACAACAAAAGGAGGTCAAAGGGATACAAATTGGAAAGGAAGAAGTCAACATTTCACTATTTGCAGATGATATGATAGTATACTTAAGTGACCCCAAAACTTCCACCAGAGAACTCCTAACCCTGATAAAGAACTTCAGCAAAGTGGCTGGATATAAATTTAACTAAAACAAATCAGTAGCCTTCCTCTACTCAAAGGATAAGCAGGCTGAGAAAGAAATTAGGGAAACTACACCTTTCACAATTGTCACAAGTAATATAAAATATCTTGGTGTGAATCTAACCAAGCAAGTGAAAGATCTGTATGACAAGAACTTCAAGTCTCTGAAGAAAGAAATCGAAGAAGATTCCAGAAGATGGAAAGATCTTCCATTCTCATGGATTGGCAGGATTGATATAGTAAAAATGGCCATCTTGCCAAGAGCAATCTACAGATTCCATGCAATCCTCATCAAAATTCTAAGTCAATTCTTCACAGAGTTAGAAAGAACAATTTGCAAATTTGTTTGGAATAACAACAAAAACAACAACAACAACAACAACAAAACCAGGATAGTGAAAACTATTCTCAATGATAAAAGATCTCTGGTGGAATCACCATCCCTGACCTCAAGCAATAGTACAATAGTGATAAAAAGTGCATGGTACTGATACAGAGACAGGCAAGAAGATTAACAGAATAGAACTGAAGACCCAGAAATAAACCCACACACCCATGGTCACTTGATCTTTGACAAAGGTGCTAAAACCATTCAGTGGAAAAAAGACAGCATTTTCAACAAATGGTGCTGGTTCTACTGGAGGTCAGCATGTAGAAGAATGTAAATCCATCTATTCTTATGTCCTTGTAAAAAGCTCAAGTCCAAGTGGATAAAGGACCTTCACATAAAACCAGGCACACTGAAACTAATAGAAGAGAAAGTGAGGAAGAGGCTTGAACTCATGGGCATAAAGGAAAAGTTTCTGAACAGAATACCAGTGTCCTAGGATCAAAAACTGACAAATGGGACTTTATAAAATTACAAAGCTTCTGTAGGGCAAAGGACACTGTCAATAGAACAAAACGACAACCAACAGATTGGGAAAAGATCTTTACCAATCCCACAATCTGGTAGAGGGCTAATATCCAATATATACAAAGACCTCAAGAAATTAGACTCCAGACAACCAAATAACCCTATAAAAAATTGGACACAGAGCTAAACAAAACATTCTCAACTGAGGAAACTTGAATGATAAAAAAGTACCTAAAAAATGTTCAACATCCTTAGTGATCAGGGAAATACAAATCAAAACAACTCTGAGATTCCACCTCACACCAGTTAGAATGGCTAAGATCAAAAACTCAGGTGATAGCAGATGGTGTCAAGGATGTGGAGAAAGAGGAACACTCCTCCACTGTTGATGGGATTGCAAGATGGTGCAACCACTCTGGAAATCAGTCTGATGGTTCCTCAGAAAATTGGATATGGTTTTGCCTGAGAATCCAGGTATACTACTCCTGGGCATATACCCAAAAGATGCTCCAACATATGATAAGGACACATGCTCCACTATGTTCATAGTACCCTTATTTGTAATAGCCAGAAGCTGGCTAGAACTCAGATGTCCTTCAACAGAGGAATTTATACAATGGAGTACTACTCACCTATTAAAAACAATGAATTCATGAAATTCTTAGGCAAATGGATGGAACTAGAAAATATCATCCTGAGTGAGGTAACCCAGACACAAAAGAATACACATGGTATTTACTCACTGGTAAGTGGATATTAGCCTAAAAGCTCAGAATACCCAAGATACAATCACAGACCACATGAAGCTCAAGAAAACGGAAGACCAATGTATGGGTGCTTCCTTCTTATTAGTAACAAAATACTCAAGGGAGCAAATATAGAGACAAAGTGTGGAGCAGAGACTAGAGGAGGGACTATCTGGAGACTTGGGGATCCATCTCATGTACAGTTGCCAAATGCAGACACTGTTGTTGATGCCAGGAATTGTATGTTGAGAGGAGCCTCCTGAAAGGCTCTGCCAGAATATGACATATATAGAAGCAGATGCTCACAGTTAACCACTGAACTGATTATGGAGTCCCCAATGCTGGAGACAGAGAGAAGACTGAAGATGCTGAAGAGGCTTGCGACCCTATAGAAAGATCTACAATACGAACCTACCAGAGCTCCCAGGGTCTAAACCACCAGTCTGGGAACACACATGGAGAGACCCATGGCTCCATCTGTATATGCAGTGGAGGATGGCCTTTTCAGGCATTGGTTGGAGAGGTGGTCCTTGGTCTGTGAAAATGGAATGCCCTAGTATGGGGGAATTCGAGGGTGGCGAGGGGGAGTGGGTGTATTGGTGGGACACACCCTCATAGAAGCAGTAGAAGGGGGG
This sequence comes from Grammomys surdaster, assembly GCF_004785775.1. Lineage (NCBI taxonomy): Eukaryota > Metazoa > Chordata > Mammalia > Rodentia > Muridae > Grammomys > Grammomys surdaster. Next base: position 2,431,451 of record NW_021604647.1, on the reverse strand, counting down.
ATTGGATAGGGGGATTGTGGGGATTGGGAATGAGGGAAGAGGATAACATCTGAAATGTAAATAAGTAGAATATCTAATAAAATCAATTAAATACTAGTAATTATAGAGAAGAGGGTGGAAAGAAGGTAGGATGGTGTTGAGGAGACAAAAAACTTACAAAAAACAAGGAAAAGAAAAAATATTTTGTCTAAATTGTAAGAAAAACTTGTAAACAATGTTAAGTGCATATGTGAAGGAGAATAAAAAAACAAAAATATTTTAAAGTAAAATTTTAAACACTTATTAAATCACAGACCACATGAAGCTCACTTATTTGTCCTGCCTAGCAGGGCAGTAAACAGGGGTCTGAGGAGATCACCTGAAAGAGAAGATAGGGGAAACAGGCGAACACAAGGAACATGGCTTGTCTATAGGCTGATCAAACTGTAATTTTTCCTTTTTTACACACAGGTTATATACATAGAAAGGCAGGATGTGGGGAAGGGGATGACACAGGAGCATAGGTGTTCAGGGGGAGTACAGATATCTTCCAGAACAGAGTGTCAGCTGGGTGAAGGTTCAGGGGACAGACTACTACGACTCTGCCTATGATTCACTTGTCTTTATCTAAGTTGGTACTATCCACCAAGGTTACCTATGTACAATACCTATGAATAGTAGCAAGGCTTGGAAGCCTTCCACCAAAGCTGACTGTTTACAATAACTCCCAGCTATCTGTTTCAGTGTTTTTCCAAAGAGACCCAAGACTTGGTGCTAGCAGGCATGTATGTCAGGCCTATTGCTGATTTTAGGTGTATGGATGATTTTAGGCCTTCAGTGTATAAGCAGGGCTGCCCCTGACAATTATTTAATAAAGGAGGAGAGGGCATCATAGGTTTAAATAATAGATGTGAACAAAGGAAAAGAAAAAAAAGAAAAGTGTTGCAGACTGGCTTTTGTGTGTGTTTGTCAGTCTTTGAAAATTGGACACTGCTAGTTTTATACAATGAGAGAAGCCTCAGTTAAAATTGTGAACTTCTGTCTTTCCAGTGGTTTGTGATGTTACTAAGCTTGTTTTGGACAGATGCCTGATGTCTGTCAGAGCTGCCTTCTCAGTGGCTATTTTCAGTTTTGTATTCTGTGAGCAGGACAGGTTCTCATACCCTCCCAAGACTCTTCAGATTGTATCCCTCTAGTGGTCATTTTAGCTGGGGGCCATCTCCCAAGTGTGTTAAGAATTTTGCAAGCAACCGTAGTTCATTTTTTTTTTTTTAATATTTTTTTCTCAAATTGTAATTCATTGACACAGGGGTTATAAACACAGAAAGGCAGGATGTGGGGAAGGGAATGACACTGGAGTGTGGGTGTTCAGGGGGAATACAGATATCTTTCAGAACTGGGTATCGGCTGAGGAAGGTTCAGGGGACAAGTCACTATGACTCTGCCTATGACTCGCTTGTCCTTATCTAAGTTGGTATTGTCTGCCAAGGTTACCTATTTACAAGGTCTATGACTACTCTGGCTTATAAATTTCCACAAAAGCTGCCTGTTGATATTAGCTCATAGTCATCTGTTTCAATGTTTTTCCACTGAGACCCAAGACTTGGTGTTAGTACACATGTATGACAGGCCTATTGCTGATTTTAGGCCTATGGCCGATTTTAGGCCTTCAGTGTGTAAGCAGGGCTGCCCCTGACATCTCCTCCCTTCTCTAAGTATAGAAGGGCTGTGGCAATTCTATCTTGTGAAGATGAGGATAGAGGCCTGACCTCCAGTATTTGAAGAGGACATTGTAATGGCTCCAGTCCCCCTGTCATTGCCCAGTGAGGCATGAGGGCCATACCCGTCCCGATGTCTTGTTCCTGGAGAGGGGATACTTTTGACATCAACCCCTATGCAGTCAGGTTTGTCCCTCAGGGAACCCAGATAGATATTTTTATCTTTTATTTATATTCCCTTGCAGTGCTTAGCCTCGCAGCCTAAGCAAGAATTCAGATCACCTGTCAGAGGGGGTTCTGGGTGGCCCCTCTCTGCTTGGTCTAGGGGCAGAAGACCCCACTTTTAGGTTGGGTGGAGATGGGTTTTGGAAACACCCTGTATAAAGTAACAACCTCATCTTGAGTCTTGTGGTCCTCCATAGCTAACTTATGATAATGTATCTGAATAGATTTTGCTACCAAATTATTTATCTGTTGTATCACAGAGTTAGTCCGCCTATTTGAGGCCTAGGGACCAGCAGAAAAAAGCAAAAATAACCCAAATAATGGTCCCAAGATGGGAGGAAATAGGGTTGACAACCTTGGAGAGGCTGCAAACCAATTCTTGTACCAGCATTCATCTGTCTCTTTCTATCTCTGATTTTTCTCAGGGCCTTCACTGACCTATTTCATGCTCTCTTTAACCCTCCTTCTCTTGTGTATGTAAATTCTTCTTTAAGGGTTGTACACAGTCAAGAGCTGTACACAGCCTTTTCTATTGTAATAGAGTAAATCAAGTCCAATAAGGATCTATGCGATTTTAGGAGGTCTCTTCAGAAGGCGAAACAAGGGATTTCTTCAGATTAGTGATGTCAATCTCTAGCTGTTTGATGTTCTTGTCAGTGGCCCTTCAAAGGTCTGAGTAGTATAAATTTGGAGGCCAGCATCTGGATTAGAACTTCTAACAGCAGACATCACAGGTGATTCATTTTTACCTAGAAAGGAAAAAGAAGGGAATTCTCAGGGAGATTTCTCTTCCCTGGATGTAAATTGTTATTCATCTTATTTATGGCAACCGTAGTTCTTATACTGGTAGATGAGGAGGACCTATTTTATACTTTGAAAAATTCTTCAGCATTTCATCAAAAGGTCTGGTCATCGTCAACATCCTGGAAATTTCAGAGAGTTTAGGCTCCTATATCCACTAATGGCAGACAGTGTCTCCAGAATTTTATCCATCTGCTATTCTCTGGCTCAGAGCTACCAAACTGCAGATGTCAAGTTTTTGGTTGATGAGACCTGTTAAGATGGTCACTGAGGGAGGTCCTGAGAAAGCATTCTGCTCCATGCACGCTTTGACTTGTCAGTGTCCAGCTCTTCTTTCCTTTATACTACCTCTCTGGACCATGCCTCATTACTTTAATCTTTTCTCACAGTAAATTAAAGTGAATTTTCCCAGTGTATGGATGTTTACTGATCTTGGGCATGTAGGTTAACTCAGTTTTAAACAATTTTCTCTCATAATGGCCTCTGTTCTCCAAGTCATAACGGGATTTCTTCTAATACTGATCCATCTTCCAGAAGAATTATCTTACCAAAACTTGCAACTAGATTTGAGGTCTGTGAGACTTGATAGCTTAACCTGTAGGACTGCTTGCTTTTTGTCTGGGTTACCTGTTGGAAGTGCCATCTCTGTCTAGTCCCTCTGCCAGGGAACTATGTTGCTAGGGCTGTGTTTGGATTTCTTCTCTGTACCATGCATCTGCTATTGTGTGTATGACCTTTTCTTGTATCCTCTCATTCCCTTCATGGACTACCAAAGCCAATACTAATACAGTGGTGTTTCTCAGAAAGAAGGTTTTATCCTTTTCATCATCTCACAATACAAATTCAGATATATATATAACATTAATAGTTCATGGAGTAATGAATAGAGCCCCATTAAGTCTTATCAAGAGTTGTACCAAAGTGGGTGCCTACACATTTCTGAAGTACAGCATCAACAGACATGCACATATAATTTTAAATCTAGGTCCTATATAAAAAGAAAACATAGTATACATCTCAGGTACATCATAGTATAAAAAGCTCAGGAGGCCTCAAATCTACACAAAGGACTATAGGCATCTAAGGAATGCTGAGAGTGGGAGAAATAGTCTTCTCTTAAGTTATTCAGTTGGTTATCCAACACCAGATGACCAGCCATGCAGCCCTGAGTAACATTATAAAGACTGAGTAGGTTTGTATTTATGTTTTTAGGAATACACACACACACACACACACACACACACACACACACACACACACACACACACACACACACACACACCAATTAAAGAAAAAGAGGCCATACATTGAAATAGAGCAAGAGATTTGGTGTACATAAGAGTGTTTAGAGAAAGGAAAAGGAAGAGAAAATGATGTAATCATAATCTCAAACATGAAAAAAATTATCAAAACAGCAGTCTACCCTATTCTAGTCAGAAAATGCTTATAAAAGATTGTGGGGAAAGAGTGATGTTTGTTCACAATTAGGGAAAATGCAAACTTGTCCAGATGCTATGGATATCATGACTGAAGTTTTTCAAATCATGAAATTAGAACTACCATGACCAGATTTACTTCTCCTGAGCACAGCATATGGATGTTTGCATGCATATTGTTGTACCCTCTACAATAGGCAAGCCACAAACTACCAATAGATCAGTGGATAGAGAGAACATAGTGCATGCACTCAATAGATTTCATGTAGCCATTGAATGATGCTTTTGTAGGGAAATAGATACAAATGGAAATGATTGTAAGCAAAGTAACCTGGACTCAGAAAGATGTATACTATGTTTTCTTTTTAATATAGGATCTAGATTTAAAATTATATGTATGTGTGTATTTATAATAGCTTGTCACAGTATTAGAAACAAGATCATGGAATGGGGAGACATTGTTAGGGAAGTATGAGATAGGGAGGCAATGGAATACACATGTGTTGTTAGTAATACTCTCTAAGTCAAACGAATGCCATCTTGGGGAAGTCAGCTATGTTAGTTTGTAAAAGACCTGCTGACTGTTGATTACCTCTTACTGAAGTATCTACCCCCTTTATACCACCTGTTGTGTGCAGCATAGCTGCAGGTGATTTTGGTAGGGGCTAGAACAGTGGTTCTCAACCTTGCGTTGTGAGACCTTTGGATGTCATGCATCAGATATTGTGCATATCAGATAATTATATTATGGTCTTTTAGAGTAGCAAAATTACAGTTATGAAGCAGCAACAAAGTACTTTTATGCTTAGGGGTCATCATAACACAAGGAAGTGCTTTAAAGGATCGCAGCATTAGCAAGGTTGAGAACAGAGTTCTAGAGTATATAGACTAAAGAGTATACAGGCTAGGGAGTATACAGACTTGGGCATATATAAGCTATATATTCTCCACATATGTGGACATGGGAAACAAGGATCAAAGATGCAAGGTTGAGGGGGCTCAGGAATTCTCTAAATCTTACTGGGAAGTACAGAACTCTTTCCACAGGAGATGTGCTATAGGTTGTGTGAATACTAAAGCACTGGGATAGAAAAAGATGTTCAGTATTCATGTGCACAAGGATAACCATTTGGCTTGGTTTATGGGATTATTCTGAACATTCAGTGCATGCCAAACCCAAAGTTCTAAGGAATAGAAATCTAGGCTAGGCTGTGTTTGTTAAACTTGTAGCCTAGGAGTTCTGGGCCAGGGAAATGTGATCTAACCCAGTCTGTCTAAGAAAGGGATTCAAATGCCAGACTTGAAAGCAATCTTCCTTAGATACAGAGCCCATATTAAAACAAGATAGAGTTGTCTTAGTATAAGTAAAAATTGTTTCATGCCAAACAAACTGTTACCCATTTCAGTAATTGGGCAAGGGCACATTTATGAGTCAGGGCAAGTGCAACCAGAGGAAGGCAGTGATGGACATGTCTGCATGAGTGTTTTAATGCTCAATTAGCAATTATACTATTACTGTTGAGCTGTATGGACTGAGGATACAAAGCAAGGCTCTGTCTCAAAAGAAAGAAAAGGAAATATATATCTACATAGATACACACAGAGGATACTTAATGAGGATCCATGTTTTTGCTTTCTTCTTGAAACATCCAAATGAATGAAACACGAAAGGTCATTAGCCAGTTTTGGTACATACATCTCTTGAAGCTTAGCTTGTATCTACACTATGACAGTTTGAGAACAAGTTTTATAATGTTCTTTTTAATAGACCTTCTTCTTCTTCTTCTTCTTCTTCTTCTTCTTCTTCTTCTTCTTCTTCTTCTTCTTCTTCTTCTTCTTCTTCTTCTTCT
>NW_021604647.1:2411934-2425432 GCF_004785775.1 Grammomys surdaster | reverse complement strand
CTTCTTCTTCTTCTTCTTCTTCTTCTTCTTCTTCTTCTTCTTCTTCTCCTGGTACAAACCTCTGGTTTTCAATTTCCTTGTGAAAGTTTTAGAATTTGACTCTCCTCTTTTTCATCCAGTTTCCTTTCTTTTTATGTTCTTCTATCTTCACATAACCAAGTGACTGTGGTTGACATCAATTGCAGTTACAGTATAGAGAGGTGATAGACCACATACCAAGGAAATTCTGATTTAATTATTAGTATCTAGCATCTCCCCACATCCTGATCAGGAGATGTAATTTCTCTCCCCATATTTTCAGTGGTGCAGCAGAATTTTAGAATTCCAGTTTACTTTTGGTATCCATGGCAGTTGAGTGGAGTTCATCTTTGTTTTGGACAGATAGTCTGTAGCATAGAATTCTAATATTCTATGTACAGGATTAATCTCAAAGGTACACACACACACACACACACACACACACACACACACACACACTCACACAGAGACAGAAACAGACAGAGAGAGACAGAGACACAGAGAGAGACAGAGACAGAGAAAGTACATAAGTACTCTTAGAAAATAAGAGGATGTGAGTTTAGATAATTGGTTCAGAACCCAAAGGAGTATGTGTAGAATCAGTAAAAGAATACTTGGATCAGGAAGTTCAGTTCACACACTCTGCTTCAGTATAAATAAAACTCGGGCCACTTTTATTTATACACCTACTATCTCACAGTTAAAAAGATTTATATTCATTTTCTCATTTTTCCACATTCAATCTCTTTTAAGAACTTTCTAATGATAATGTGCACACTGTACTTTTTCCTTCCTTCTTTTCCTCAGTTCCTATGGTTTCCTGCTGACCCATGAAGTTCATTAAGAAAGATGAAACAGCTTAAACAAGCAGTGAATATCTAACCCAACACATTGGTACATAACCAAGTGACCATGGTTTGCAGTAATTGTAATTACAGTATAAAGAGGTGATAGACTACATACCTGGGAAATTCTGATTTAATTATTGGCACCTAACATCTCCTCATATCATGATCAGGAGATATAATTCCTCTAATGCCCAGGGCTCTCAGTAAATTAGTAACTTGCCTCAGTTCCTCATCTTTGCTTGGCCCAACTCCGAATGTTCCCATTAAGTCTTGGAACCAATGATCCAGCAAGACCTTGCTAACTTTTTGATAATAATCTAGCTGTTGTTTGGAACAGGTCAGTGGGCAAATTGTTCCCAAACCAAGTTCCCATCAGGAGAGAACATCTTGAAATTAGCTGAGTAGGTGTTAGCTGTTTCTGTACTAGGCCTTCATGCTGACTCTACTGCATCATCATTAATAACAAGGAGTTCTGCTCCCATGCTGCTCAGAGACAAATAAGAATGCGTCACTGCCTCAAACACAAGACAAAAACAAACCAAGCATTCTCTCAGGGTCCTTGCCTTATGGAGACCCAACTTCTTGAGTCTTGCCATAAGGAGAGCCTTTTACCATGATGTATTGGATGTATATTCCTGACCCACCATTGCTTACCTATACCTCTAATGGGACAAGCTGCCTTGCCTCAACTTTTTAGACTTTGTGGAACAGAGAATCAAAAAGAAAAGTTATAATGACTCTTGCACTGTTCTTAAATGTGACTAGTTATTAGAACTCAATCATTGACTGGTCTAGAAATCAATCCAATATTGGAAATAACAGTCTTCATTTGGAATTCTGGTTTGGAGACATATTTGGAAGTTAGCTGCAGTTCTCTATGATGTTATATTAGCAAGAGATAAAGTTTGGACAGGATCTGGATTTCAAACAGATGTTAGCACATCCATTAAAGCTCTTTTAATTGTCAAGTTAAAATTAGTTTTGTTTCTTCTATAGTATTTAACATACGTTGCATTGATTGTACACTTTCTAATTGTGTTAGTGTGTTGAAAGCTGGCATGTCTGTTACAGATGTCTAACAATCAGCTTTTTTTTTTTAGTGCCCTGAGTATTACAGAACCTTGGTATTCTAAAAATTGCTTGTAAGTACTGGAAGACATGAGTCAGGCTTTAAGCAGAAGCAAGAGAGTAGTGGGCTTGATTATTGCTGGTATAACAACTTTAATTACATTAATTGCTAGCACCACTGCCTCTGCAATTGCTTTGACACAAGAAGTTAAGACAGCTACTTTTGTTAATCATTTAGCAAAAAAATGTTACTAATGTGTTGAATATACAAGAGGATTTAGATAGGCATTTGGAAGAATGGATTGATGCTCTTTATCCTATTCAAATTATTGGAAGGAGGTTCAGAACTTAAGGGTAAGGAGCCATCTCGAGTGTCATGCCAAATACCATTGGATTCATGTTAGTTCTAAAATTTAAAGTAATAGTCATTATAATTAGGAAAAAGTTTAAAGACACTCCCAGTGTATCTGGCATAATTCTAACACGTCTCTGGATGTTTTAACTTTACATAGTGAGCGTATGAATTTCAAGAATGTTGCTCTGCTGAGCATTGATTTGGTAGATACTGCTGATAAAATTACCCATGGCCTGAGGTCAGTATTTCTATTTTGGTCAAGCTTCAAGAATGGCATGTATATCTTGATCATGCTAACCATTTTTGTCCTGGGAATACTTTTATTCCTGTCCATTGTGTTAAAACTTGTCTCTAACAATGTCAACATGTTGCCAGCCAAAGTACATGGCCTGAACCTGAAAATAGACCCTCAGACAGAGTTATTAAATCAACAGGCTAGCAAGCCAAGGACGGGTAAGATTCTGCATAGGTCCTTACCAACTGAAGACAGAAGTGCATTGGTTTTGATAGTGCATATTCCATGATGGGTAAGAAAGGCATTCTTGTCAGAATGACCTAAGACAGGCTCAGTCTTGTTAATGAAATAAAAAAAGGAGAGAGACAGAAAGCCTTTGGGGCTCCTTGGCAAGAATCTGACATGGTCCAAGGACAAGCAAATAGGCTGCTTGGCAGGAATATGATATTGGCCAAGGACAAGGAAGTCGGCTTCAGGCAGGGATCTGACATTAGGCTAGAAGAAAGAAGTAATCTCAGTCAGGAACCTAAATATTAGGCTAGAACAAAGAAGTAATTTCAGATAGGAATCTAAATTTTAGGCTAGAACAAGGAAATGGGCTTCAGATGTGAAAATTACTTTGGGCTAGGACAGGGAAGTTGAGTCAGATATTTTGGTCATCCTGATAAGCCCTTAGAAACAGTGATCATGGGAGTATTGACAGAATTTTTTTTTATTGCCTTGGTTATTCTTTGACTAGTTGTGTTTATTGTCTTGCTTGTTCTTTGATTATTTGCATCTATTGTATTGCTAGACCCTCAACCTAGAACTGACCTTAATACTTGCATGTAATTAAAATGGTATAAAAACAAAAAGGAGGAGGGAGGATAGGATGTGGGGTTCTAGGGAGGGGAAATGGGGAAAGGGGATGATGTCTGAAATGTAAATAAATAAAATATCCAATAAAAACAAAAGAAAAAAAAAGGAGAGCCTTTTATATTGCACTTAATGGATCTTTCCCAGTAGAGGCTTGGCCAGTTCCATCTCCCTTTTTTTTGTTCTTTAGTTGGGTTCTTTATTAGCAGCTCTCAATACATTATTTATGTGTCTGAGGATGACTGGAAAGAGTACACCAAGGCTCACTATCACCAGTAGTAGTATGCCCAAATTTATAATAAAAGACTGTAAGTTCTTAGTCAAAATGAAAGGATTGATTGAGGCAAGGAAAGTTTTACCCACCTTCTGTGCCGAGGAGGTTTGTAATCGAGCATGTGACGTGGCACTGATATGAGTAGGAAGCTTGTGCATACCCATGGCCAAGTCAAAATTATCCCAAACTCCTTGTAAATGAACCTGAAATATGTTCCCATGTAACCTCAGAGCTTTTGTAAGGCAGAGGAGTTATACAAATCCATTTATAACTAAGATGACATTAAGTGGTAAGCCTAATCTTAATATTTTGGATTTTTATTCCCATATATAAAATGCATGACTCTATCTTCCAGCCCAGTATCAAGAAAAGTACCTTTTCTTGAGTAATGAATGCTAAAGAAATATTTCTAGAGAGCTTATTTACATGATCTGAAGTATAAACTTTTTGGACAAGAGCTGTATAGACAGTAGAGAATAGCTTCAACAATATTAATCAATTCTGGGACCCAGAATTGAGGCTGCCATAAATCTTTTAGGTCCACTAAGAGCATTAACCAGGGGGGAGATGGTGGTGTTCTTATATTCTTAAAAGAAACTATACATGAAAAATGAGAAAGTGATTGTAAAACCTTTTCCACTATGAAAAAAAAACAGATGTCTTACTGAAGTTGCTAAATCATACAGGTGACAGATGAGGCTCAGAATGTCAAGTACTCTTGAGATGTTCTAATGGTATCATTTACCAAACTTGAACATTCAATCTGGTTCCATAGTATATTTTTAGTGTTTTTCATTTGAGTGACATCTATGCAGTGGCTGGCTAGAGGAACCCATATTAACAAGTAAATCTTTAGTACTAGAAAACTATCATCTATTTTTTTCATTAATCTTTTTGGTAGCCAGTTAGCTGTGCCTTCTGTGGTATTGGACAGGCTTATCAGTCCTTGGCTCCATAAGGGAACTGGGTCTGGGCCATTCCCTTTAAAGGTAAGAGGGTCCTTCCCCATATCTGTGGCAAAGTTTTGTTGGTCTTGGTGGTGCCAGAGGTCACCAACATGGTCAGCAACAGATTTGCCATGAGCTTTTAGCTTTAGAGAGATAAAAGTGAACAAGGCATGATGGAGAGTATTTCAGGGGGACTCCTTCTGAAGGGGTGCCATTCCCCCTCTTTTGTTTTTAAAGCCAATTGTTCAGAGTTCTTGTAAAATCAGGGCACAAAGCCAGGCCCAACCATAAATACGATGAATAACAATTTACATCCAGGGAAGAGAAATCTCCCTGAGAATCCCCTTCTTTTTTCTTTCCAGGTAAAAATGAATCACCCGTGATGCCTGCTGTTAGAAGTTCTAATCCAGATGTGCCAGAAGCCAGGACCCTCTCCCTTACCCTCACCCCCTACCTTTCCCCACCTGCATAATGTCCCCTGAAGCTTGGCAACTGCAAGATCCTGCTTGGCAACTGCAGATAGACTCAAAGCAGTGTACCATATCTTCCGAAGAATAGCAGGGAGACCATAACTCAAGCAGTGTACCATATCTTCTGAAGAATAGCAGGTTGCGGTCCTCCTCGCCCCCACGAATAACTAGGACCCGCCGGTCGGGTCAAGTGGTGCCCAGATATGGGGCTCAAGGCACGGACTCCTCCGGACGGACCCTCATTGAGAGGATGTGTGCACGACATCAAGTTTGAGTGAGACAGAGATCGTCGCCCACGACCTGTCGTCCTTGGAACCAGGTTGATTCTGCCATCAAGAAGAGGTTGAAGTTCATTACTATCAGCTGAAAATTGAAGAGGATCCAGAAGTGACTCCGCAGGACACTGACACAGCTGCCAGCTCCCCTGCCTCCCCCTACGGCCAACCCCTAGACTTCCACATCTTCCAGAAGGGTTCCTGGTATGCCTGGCTTTGCCCTCGTTTCTCTCACTAGAGAGCTTGGCCTCTTGATCACCCCAACAAAAATTGGCTTTTTCCTAAACCAAGGCCGCCCTTGATATGGCCACTAACATTGGGGAGCCTTCCTTTATGACAATATTACACCCCAAACTGACAAATGGCTGGTAACTTGAACATTTACAAGGGACTAGGATGGCTGTGAGTTAGCCCAATGACAGGATTATTGTAGGTCCACTTCCCAGGGGCCCACCCAGTGCAGCCGAAAAGGAGTGCATGGTGCTGGGAGTGGGTGCAGCCTATATGGCCTAAGACAGGGCTCTCACCCTCCTTTCACCCACCTTGGGGTCCCTTGAAGTTGCCCATCGTCGACAGCCTAAAGCCTTCGACCATCGATGTGACTCGTCTCACATCAATGTTTTGGGGTTGTGAACTTGTCTAAGACCCCCCCATACTTAGACATCCAAATTCAAAATTCACATAGTTGGGATTGATCATAAGACACCTTCTCTAACTAAACAGAGGAGGGGGAGATGCCAGAAGCCAGGACCCTCTCCCTTACCCTCACCCCCTACCTTTCCCCACCTGCATAATGTCCCCTGAAGCTTGGCAACTGCAAGATCCTGCTTGGCAACTGCAGATAGACTCAAAGCAGTGTACCATATCTTCCGAAGAATAGCAGGAAGACCATAACTCAAGCAGTGTACCATATCTTCTGAAGAATAGCAGGTAGATCATAATTCAAGGCAGTGTACCGTATAGATCATGACATGTTTCAAGGCACAGGCCAAGAAGATTCTGTACTTTTCCACCACCTGGCCCCTCTTTCCCCCTCCCCTTGTAAAACATGCTATAAAAAAGCATTTCATGTTAAAAAAAAGAAAAGAAAAGAAAAGAAAACTATCATCAAGGAAGATGCTTCAGAGTAGCTCCCAAAGAAACTCTAAAAGAGACTCAGTCCTTAGTACATGAAAACATTAGAGAAACTAAGAAAAACAGAAGGGACTTTTTTTTATTGGATATTTTATTTACATTTCAGATGTGATTCCCTTTAGCCATTTCTACCCACCCAGGAACCCCCTATCCTATTTGTCCTCCTCCTGCTTCTATGAGGATGTGCCCCACCCACCCACCCACTCCCACCTCCCCACCCTTGAATTCCCCCACACTGGGACATCCAGTCTTCACTGGACAAAGGACCTCCTTTCCCACCTATGCCTGACAATTCCATGCTCCCCTACATATACATCTGGAGCCATGGTCCCTCCCTGTGTGCTCCCAGGGTGGTGGTTTAGACTCTGGGAGCTCTGGTTGGTTGGTTGGTTGGTTGGTTGGTTGGTATTGTTGCTCTCCTCATGGGGCTGCAAACCCTTTCAGCTCCTTCAGTCTTCTCTCTAACTCCTCCATTGGGAACCCCATGGTCAGTTCAACAGTTAGCTGTGAGCATCTACCTCTGTCAGGCTCTGGCAGACCTTTAAGGAGACAGGTATATCAGGCTCCTGTCAGCATGCACTTCCTAGCATCCACATCAGTGTCTACCTTTGATGACTGCACATGGGATGAATGCCCAGGTAGAACAGTTTCTGTCCCATGCTTTGTCTCCATATTTGCTCCCATGACTATTTTGTTACTCATTCTAAGAAGGACTGAAATACCCACACCTTTGTCTTCCTTCTTCATGAGCTTCATGTGGTCTGTGAGTTATATCCTGGGCATTGCAAGCTGTTGGGCTGATATTCAATTATCAATGAGTGCATACCATGTGTGTTCTTTTGTGATTGGGTTACCTCAGGATGATATTTTCTAGTTCAAGCTATACTACAGATCAATAGTAATAAAAACTGCGTGGTATTGGTACAGAGACTTGCAGGAAGATCAATGGAATAGAAATGAAGACACAGAAATGAACCCACACACTCATGGCCACTTGATCTTGGACAAAGGAGGTACAGAGACAGGCAGGAAGATCAATGGAATAGAAATGAAGACACAGAAATGAACCCACACACCCATGGTCACTTGATCTTGGACAAAGGAGATAAAACCATCCAGTGTGTGTATGGGGAAACAGCATTTTCAACATATAGTGCTGTTTCAACTGGAGGTCAGCATGTAGAAGAATGCAGATCAATCCATTGTTATCTCCTTGTACAAACCTCAAGTTCAAGTGGATAAAGGACCTTCACATAAAACCAGATACACTGAAACTAATAGAAGAGAAGGTGGGAAAGACCCTTGAATACCTGGGCACAGGGGAAAAGTTCCTGAACAGAACACCAATGGCCTATGCTTTCTAAGATCAAGAATTGACAAATGGGACCTCATAAAATTACAAAGCTTCTGTAAGGCAAAGGACACTTTCAATAGAACAAAACGGTAACCAACAGATTGGGAAAAGATCTTTACTAATCCCACATCTTGTAGAAGGCTAATAGCCAATATATACAAAGAACTCAAGAAATTAGACTCCAGACAACCAAATAACCCTATTAAAAAATGAGGTACAGAGCTAAACAAAGAATTTTCAACTGAGGAAACTCAAATGGCTGAGATGCTCCTAAAGAAATATTCAACATCCTTAGTGATCAGGGAAATGCAAATCAAAACAACCCTGAGATTCCACCTCAAACCAGTCAGAATGGCTAAGATCAAAAACTCAGGTGATAGCAGATGCTGTCAAGGATGTGGAGAAAGAGGAACACTCCTCCATTGTTGGTGGGATTGCAAGATGGTGAAACCACTCTGGAAATCAGTCTGGTGGTTCCTCAGAGAATTATACATAACATTACCTGAGGACCCAGCTGTACCACTCCTGGGCATATACCCAAAAGATACTCCAACATATAACAAGGACATATGCTCCACTATGGTCATAGTAGCCTTATTTATAATAGCTAGAAGCTGGATAGAATCCAGATGTCCTTCAACAGAGAAATGGATACAGAAATTGTGGTACATTTACACAATCAAGTGTTACTTAACTATTAAAAACAATGAATTCGAGAAATTCTTAGGCAAAGGGCTTTTTTTTTTTTTAAAGAGATGTCTTCTGTTTTTGAATTTGTAATGAACTAAATCTATGGGACTTAAAACCTGTACAGTACCAGAAAGATTAGTAGTCAGAACATAATGTTAGCCCTTTGGTATGACCCTTTGGGGACATTTCTTTATTCCCTTTCTGACATAGAGTGCTGTATTTGCAAAGTGATTTCTTCATAACCCACTAGGTATAAATTCTTTGGGAGAAACTTAACAAATAATGAGTGTGACACCTTACTGTCCACTGAAGACCTATGTAGTGTTTCCTGAGAGCATAATTATGCCATCAATATAGTTCCCAAGACAATTATAGGAAAGTGTTGATTGCTTCAAGACACAGGGGCCTAAACAGATTCAGCATTTGTAAAGTTAATCAGTCTCAAAGTTTAGTATGTGAGGGTCACCCGGTGACTGGTTATAACTGCAGATTCCCCAGCACACCCTCAGGAATTAGGTTTGGCAGGTCTCAGATGGTGCTGAGGAATCTATTTTACTCAACTGTCCCTGTGATTTTGGGGCTCATGGTGCTGGTCATGCAAGGATGACACTGAGAGCACCTGGGATTCCATGTGGTCTTTCAGATACAACCTGTAGGGCCAGTTCCTACTCAGCAGTGGCTATCAGCAGTGGAGCAAGATGTTGAACCATGAGTCAGCATGCTGCATTCTCACAGCTGATTCTGCCACAGGGTTGGAACATGCACCTAGGCAGTTTACACTATACTATTGCCAAAGGGACTTTAATGTCAATGACTTCAATTGTTCTAGAAATAAATGGATTAGAATCGGCTGGCTGCCAGCTGGCCACTGGTGCTGAGCTTGCTGGAGGGTCAGCTGCTGTTTTCCTAACTCCATATTCCTCTATTGTTAGTGAGAGGATTCCAGCTTACTGTTTTCTGCAGATCTAAGCATCATGTGTTAAGAGAATGTTTTCATTATCTGTACTCAAGCATGACACATTTGTTTAAAAATCCAAGATAGTTTTTTTGAACCCCACTGAAATACTTGAACCAAAAAAGAGAGGAAGGAGGAGGAAAAAGTTAATCACAGAGCCTACATAACCTCCCTTTCCTGTCCCACACAGTGATAATCATGAATTTTGAAACACTGTTTCACTATTGTAAGTATAATAAAATTCATTGTAGGTAATTTAGAAAAAAATAAACACAGACATTTAACTTATTTCCCCAGTTAGAAATAATCATTTTAGAGTTATAATATAATTTTAATTTTATTTTTTTATAATTTTTTTGTGGGGCTGGAAAGATGCCTCCATGGTTAAAAACACTTGTTTCTCTTGCAGAGGACTTAGGTTTGATTCCCACTACCCATGTCTAGTGGCTTACAACTGTCTTTCACCCCAGTCCCAATGGATCCTACACCTTCTTCTGATATTCACAGGCACTGTATACACATGGCACACATGCATGTAGGCAAAATAATCATGCACATAAAATAAAATAAACCAACAATTTTAGTTTATCTCTTTGGAGTTCTTTAACATCACTTTCTAGATCACAGGATAAATCCAAATATTCTTTCTTTGCTCCTACCTCCTGCTCTTCCTCCTACTCTTCCTCTTTCTTCTTTGTGCATGTGTGTGCATGTGTGTGTGTATGTGTGCGTGTGTGTCTGTGATGTATGTGTGTGTATGTGTATTTGTATGTGATGTGTGTGTATGTGATATATGTGTGTATGTGTTTGTATGTGATGTGAGTATGTGATGTGTATGTGTTTATATGTGATGTGTGTGTATGTGTGTATATGTGTGTGTGCATGTATGTATGTATGTGTATATATGTGTATGTGTGTGTGTATACTTATGTGTGCATACGTGTATGTATATGTTACTGGAGATTGAACTCATGGCCTTACACATGCTAGGCAAGTGCTCTGTCACTAATATTATTGCAACAATTTCACTAAATTTCCCAGGAAGGCCTTCAACTGATGATCTGCTTTTCTAGCCTCCTAAGATTACAGATATGAGCTTCTAGGCTCAAACAGAGGCAACTTTTCATACAAATATTCAAAAAGTATAAGGGTCTCTGTCTTTCTGTTCAAGTCTTTAAAAAAGGTTGATACCTTCTTCATGTAAATGAAAATAAGAAGACTTTATAAAATTCCATCAAGCTAGAAAATATTTATTTTTTATAACTTGTTTTTGTTTTATTTTAAATCATTTATCTCTTCAAGTTATAGGGGAGTTAGTTACATCTATATATATGTATATAAGAATATATAATATATAAAATATAAGTATATAAGAAATATATTTCCACGGTTTTAGAAAACATATCTGTATATTTATAGCATATATAGCTACATCTAACTGTATGTGTAGATATATTTAATAAGACACTTAAGGTCCATCCATAATTTCAAGTTCTGCTCATAGTCCAGAAAGTTTGGACTATTATTCTCCAGAGTCTTCTGGGTGAGTCTGTCTTATACTCTCCTGTAAGCACCCTCCTCAGTTTCTCCAGATCTAATCCAGGTCTCACATTCAGTGCCTCAGTGTAGTCTGATCACCCCTCCTGGATCATTACCAATCTCTAGTCTTCTACAAGGATCTGCCCTGCTCATCTCTCATCTATAGGCCCCTATCACTCCACATCCAACTTCTTCACCCTGCCAGATCCTGCCCTACCTTCTCCAGAGTGTATCCTGAGGGGTCCTCTCTATGCACCCATCCCAAGCCTGCATCTACCCTTAAACTTTAGGCTTGAACCAGGATGCACATCTTGTATACCAGCCCAGAATCTACTGTATGCCTACCTTCACTCCACCTAATCCATATCTAATCTCTAGGGCCGACCTGACCTGCACATCATTTCTTCTATGCCAACATGTTCTGTCCATATCAGATACAGAACAAACCAAAGAAATTCATATGCCCAGATCTCACAACAATATATAAACAATATGAAAGATCAAGACATTACCTCATCTCTCTCTCCTCACAAACCCACCAGTCCCATAAAAATGTTTTCCAATGAGAATTATCTAGATGAAGTCTAAGATGCATAATTTAAAAGAAAAACCATAAAGTTCATCAAAGAATCTAAGGAATTTAAAGAAGACAACAAAAAATAGCTTAATGAACTTAAAGAATGGACTCAAAGAGAATAAATGTTTGAGTAGTGTCCCAAAAAGCACAAGCTTTAGGGTGATGAAAATGATGAAGACAATCCATGATTTGAAAATGGAATTCAATAAAGATAAGCATTGAAGAAGTCAAAACCTGGGGCAGAAGCTGCAAATCCGAGGAGAACAATGGGCTGGCTCAGGTTAAAGTACAGAGGCTCCAGGAGTTGTAAGGCTCAGAGTGAAACCTTCATACTCAGGGGAAATGCCAGGACACATGGCAATCGAAAAAGAAACCAGAAATTCCAAAACTCTACACAGGGAGTCAGAGCCAAAACTGGCCTGGGGTAAGACATGTAGTTATACCACACTAGACAGAAGGGGACTGGCCACACTGTCCTAGCACTGGGTAGTGACTATTGCTGTAGTTAGTATAATACTGTCAAAGGAAGACAGAGAAATTGTAGCACTCAAAACTATTCCTACATATGAAAATGACATCTCAACTCAACTGCAACTTTGTTCCCTTCTGAATATTATATACATCTCCATTGAAGAAAGAAGAATTAAAAAGGATAAATGACTGAACCAACAAAATAAGTACAGATGTACAGTCACAGTGTAAAAACAATACAAAAAAAGTCAAGTTTCCTCCAAAATTTACTAAATACATAGTTAATACCACCAAAATGAATGACTTGCAACAACTTCCAGACAGAGTTCAAAAGAAAGAATGATTATAATTATGTTCATACAACACAAAGAAGCTGTGAACTATCAGAAAAAAAACCCAAAAAGTTGATTGAAATAAGAAAATTATTCCAAGATGACAATAACGTTCAGTAGAGATAGGATTACTGGAAAAAAAAAAGCCAAATTGAAATGATGCTGGAAATGAAAAACTCAACAAGCTAAATAACAACCTTGGTAGAAAAGCTTCTGATAAAACAGATCACATGGAAAACATAGATAGTATCAAGGCTAGGAAACAAGGAAGAGGAATTGTGTCACTTTAAATGTCAATGATAAATTGAAAATATATAAACAGATGTGGGAAAGCATTGTGACTATGCGAAAAGACCTAGCTTTCAAATTATAGACATAGAAGAAGAAAAGAATACCATACTAAAAGTATAAAGAATATTTTCAATAACAATATAGAAAAAATTCGATTAGATACAGAGATGCCCATCCAGGTACAAGGGGCTTCAAAATACCAAATGGACAGAACAAGAAAAGAAACTCTTGACAGGATATTATAGTTAAAGATTGAAAACAGAATAAAGGTAGGACATTGGAAACTTCAAGATAGAAACTTCAAGTCACTCATAAAACACAGACCAGTCAGATAACAGCAGTTAGACATTAGAAATATTTAAAGCCAGAGGGTCCTGGAAGGATGCATTCCAAGTTCTGAAAGACTACAGCTGGCAATCTATACTACAATACCCATTGTAACTAGCTATTACAATTGAAGGAGAACTAAAAAACATTATATTATAAAAAGAGATGACAGGAATTTATGACCAGCTCTATAGGATGAAATTTAAAGGTGGCAGTTTTTTTCTAACTTGGCTAGCTTCCAAATAATCTAGAGCTTTTGATTTATTCAAAACACTTTAAGTGGAATGACTGGGCAGGTTTTAACACTCTAAGCTATCTACATAACAGTCACAGGCTCTGAGCTACTTGCATTTAGTATCTCCTTGGCTTGTTGGGCTGTAACTGTCTATCCTCATGAAACACTTCCTTGGTGACTCCTCCTCATGTCCAATCTCATGGCAACCTTCTTATTCCTCTTCCTCTTCCCCCTCCCCTCCCCCTCCC
>NW_021604647.1:2365715-2411834 GCF_004785775.1 Grammomys surdaster | reverse complement strand
TCTTCTTCCTCTTCCTCTTCCTCTTCCTCTTCCTCTTCCTCTCCTCCTCCTCCTCCTCCTCCTCTCCTCCTCCTCCTCTTCCTCCTCCTCCACCTCTTCCCCCTCCTTTTTCTACCTGCCTCATGTTCCTTCTTCTACTGGACCCTCACCTACCTTGTGGTGAGTTCCTTCTCCTGGTTATCATCCCTTGGACCTCTGGCTGGGACTGGAAGTCCAGCCTTTCTATCTCATCTGCCCAGTTACTGGCCATTTATTATCCAATCTCAGATAATTGGGGAATGTTCTTTACATCACATTGATAGAAGAGATTCTTTAATATTCATAACAATATCCATGTCAGGACTGTAATTAGATCTTGGGAGACAGAAATCAGCATCAGAATACACAAAGCATAAGACCTTCCACCTTCAACAAGCTCTCCATAGGATACTGGAAGGAATAATTTGGATTAAAAATGAAAAGAAACACGAACACACCCAAAGAGCCATTGGGAAGAATAAACAGTTAATCCAAAGAGATGCAAGAAAATACCACAAAATCAACAAGATTATAAGAATTAATATACACCTTTCAGTTATAATTTCTGAATACTAGTGGTCTCAATAAGAACGAGAGTAGTATATGGGTTAGAAAACAGGATCCCTCTTTTTTTTCAGAAATACATCTTATTATCAGTGTTAGATACCACCTTAAAATAAAAGTTAGAAAAGGTATTCAAAGTAAATGAAACTAGAAAACAAGCAGGTATAGCTATTCTAGTATTTGATAAAGTAGACTTTAAACAAAAGCAATAATAAGAAATAAGATAATTTCATGCTCATTAAAAGCATAATCTAACAAGAGTATAAAAAAATTCTAAACATACAACTACTAAACACAGATGCATACAGTTTCATGAAGCAAAAAGTATCAGATGTAAATCCACAGATTAATTCCAATGAAATGAGAGTGGGAAACTTTAGTGCTCTACTCTCACTAGCAGACAGATTTTCCTGACAAATATATAGAAATATTGGAGTTAAATGACATCATAAACCACATGATTATAATGACACTCACAGAATATCTACCCTAACACCAAAAGACAAACAATCTTTTCAGTAGTCCATGGAAGTTTCTCCAAAATGATCATATTTTAAGACACAAGGCATGTTTCACCAAATTAAAAAAATTTGAAGTAGCATTTCTGGATTTTATCTGACTACAGACAAATAAAGCTGTTTGCATCTCTAGGAACTACAGAGACTGCACAAACATACGGAGACGAAGCGACACACTGTTAATGATGTAAGGATCCCTGAGGAATAAAGAAATAAATTAAAAATTCACAGAACTGAATGGAAATGACAACACAAAAAACCAAATTTATGTTGTAAAATGAAGAAAATCCTAAGAGTATAGTTTTTCATGCTAAGTGCTTATATCAAAAAGCTTGAGAAATGTAAGATGAATAGCTTAATGATGTACCTTAAGGTCCTGGGTGAACAAGATCAATCAAGTGCAAAAGCAGTACACAGATAGAAATAATCAAAATCAGGGCAGAAATTGATGAAGTGAAAATAAATAATAGAACTATTACAAAGAATCAATAAAATGAAGAGTTAGTTCTTTGAAAAGATAAACAATATGGACAAACCCTTTCCTAAATTGACAAAATGAAACACAAGACATAAATTAATAAAATTACACATGGAGAGAGCCATTACAGGAGGTAACTATGGAATTTAAAAAATCATAAAAATTTAACATAAAAAGTTTATATTTTATTCCATAAAATTGGAAAAAAATCACCAGGCAGTGGTGGCACATGCCTTTAATTCCAGCACTTGAGAGGCAGAGGCAGGCAGATTTCTGAATTCAAGGCCAGCCTGGTCTACAGAGTGAGTTCCAGGACAGCCAGGGCTACACAGAGAAACCCTGTCTCGAAAAACAAACAAAACAAAACAAAAAAAAATTAAAATAAATGAATGACTTTCTAGTTTCATGCCATATATCTTAATTAATTCAAGAGGAAATAAACAAACATAAAACTAGCACTTAGTTTGAAGCAGAAATAAAACGTCTTTCCATTAATAAAAGTCTAGTATGAGATTGACTCACTGAATAATTATACTAGAACTTCAAAGAAAAAAGCTCTACTACTACTCAAATGCAAAAGTCATATGATTGTTTTCATAGATGCAGAAAGTAGCTTTGAGAATATTCTACGTCCCTTCATGATAAAAGTCTTGGAGAAACCAGGAGTGGAGGCAGAGAGACTAGGCATGTTAGCCTAATAAAGGATATATATACAGCATATAGCCATTATCCTACTAAGTGGAAATAAACTCAAAATATTCTCACTAAAATCAGGAAAAAGGATGAGAATATTTACATTTTCAACTTTTATTTAATATAACTCTTGAAGACTCAGGTACAGCAATAAGATGAGTAAAGGAAACAAAAGGTACACAAATGGGTAAAGAAGTAGTCTTATTAACAGATGACATAATTCACTGTAGAAGAGAGCCTATAGACCCCACCAACCAAGCAACCAAGCAACCAACCAAAACAACAACAAAAACAAGCTAAAACAATATGAAAAGCTTGTCATGCTGCTCAAGAGAAAATATAATCAAATTCCAAACCAAATTGAAATTAAGGAAGACTAATACAAAGTGGACTTCAAATTATAAAATCTCATCCAGCATAGAATGAATGATATGTGAAAGGAGTCACAATAAATGGAGTGGTTCTTAGTCAGAGCAGCCTAACAGAGGAGATATATCCTCTCCCAAGTAAGAAGGGAGATCCTTGTGGGTATATCTATATGTGGTACCCTGTTTGAAATGTTACTCTTCTTTCCAAGAAAACTACAGTACTTATATGGAAACCTTTGTTATGTTTTCAAGAATAAAATACAAGTATCTTTTAAAAGGGACATGTGGAATTGAAAATGATAGCTTATAAAGAAACTCCCAAGGACAGTGTTCATCTTTTTAAAAAGTATTATCAAGAGAATATTAAATCTAAACTAATATTAAATAGTGTATTGTTTTTAATATTTTTAACTGTTCTTAGTTCACAAAATATGTAATGTTATGCTTTTTTTGGTGAGTGGCATATGAATTGTATGTAGCACAGAAAGCCTACATTGAAAGGAAATATAAAGAAAAGCACCAGAAGTACAGGGGAAAGCCATTAAATAAACAAAATTTCTTATACACAAAATCCTTATCATAAGTCTAGTCTAGAGGTAGTCACATTTATAGCTACACCGCTTGACTTCTGTATTAGTTTGCTTCTCTTTTCCTGTGACATTATAACCAAGGCAACTAATGGGAGAAGAATTTATTTTGGCTATGGTTCTAGAACAGTAAGAGTCTATCAACATCACAGTGAGACAGAAGTGTGACAGCAGGACCTCATGGTGGCAAGAACATCTTTAACCTAGAGCAGGAAACAAAGAAAGTGAACTCAAAATGGCTTCTGGCATTTCTTTAAACTTTCTTTTTTTTTTTGGATTTTCGAGACAGGGTTTCTCTGTATAGCCCTGGCTGTCCTGGAACTCACTCTGTAGACCAGGCTGGCCTCGAACTCAGAAATCCGCCTGCCTCTGCCTCCCAAGTGCTGGGATTAAAGGCGTGCGCCGCCACCGCCCGGCTTCTTTAAACTTTCAAACATAACATAATTCCTCCAATAAGTCTCGACCTACTAAACCTCCCAAACAACGTCACCAAGTGTAGACTAAGTATTCAAACATCTGTACGTCAGGATCAATCCCTTTGAAATTGCCACATTCTACTTTCTGTTTCCCATAGGCTCCTGGCCATTTCATAACTGCCTAAAAATTCAAAATCTTTTCTGAGAATCCAGACAATCTCTTAACTGTAGCCCACTGTGAAATCAAAAACCAAATTACATACATATTCTCCATATCATAGCACAGACTATACATTGCTATCACAAAGGGGAGAAGTGATAGCATGGTGAGGAAATACTGGACCAAAGTAAGATTAAAACTCAACAGGGTAACTGTCAATCCCCATGGATACATGTAGATCTAATGTGGAATGTGTCCGTGCCCTTCAGTTTTGCTGTCTGCTATCTTGGGCTGGTTTTGTTCTCTGTGTGAATGTCTTAACTTCTCCCACAGCTCTGACATCTCCTGCATCTTGGGGTCTCCAATTTAATCTAGACTTCACTTCTGCAGAGATGATCTCTTGGGGACTCTAGGAAGAGATGACTCTGTCACACAGATGGGCTCAGCAGATCTCTGAAACCATTGATTTTATAGACTCTTTACTCCCATATCCTTTGTGACCCTAAAGCTAGGGCTATGTAAATGACACTTCCAAATTTGGCTGTTCTCTTGGGATGGCCTCTGGCCCCTTGAAGCATTTGAAGTAGCTGTTGTTTGTTTTCTTTTCTTGAAGGAGAAAATTCTTTCAACATTTTCCTTTCACAAGATGGAATGTTAGCTAGCTAGGGTCTTGCCTGAGGGCACCCTTCCCTGTATTGCACCACAGATCAGGCCTCACTTAATCTCCTTATCTCTGTTAGTATAAATGACTTCAAACAGTACTTTGTTTTTTGTGTTTCTTTCTATCTCACTACTCTTTTTTGTTGTTGTTGCTGAAGACCTGTGTAGGAGTGACCATTTATGATCATGTAACAGAGTCAACTTAGGCTTTTCTGAATTCTCCTAAACCAAGGAAACCAGTCTTTAGAGTCCCCAAGAGATCATCTCTGCAGAAGTGAAGTCTAGATTAAATTGGAGACCCCAAGATGCAGGAGATGTCAGAGCTGTGGGAGAAGTTAAGACATTCACACAGAGAACAAAACCAGCCCAAGATAGCAGACAGCAAAACTGAAGGGCACGGACACATTCCACATTAGATCTACATGTATCCATGGGGATTGACAGTTACCCTGTTGAGTTTTAAACTTTAAAATTTAGCCTTAGCCAAGTTCTTAGAACAAGTGCAGAAGACAGCCACATACTTTGCCAAAATATCACAAGCATAATCTCTTACCCAGTTACTAATGTACTGTTCCCTCTCAAACTTCTTGCATACTCTATAGTGTTCTCAGAACTGTTTTCCAAGTTACTACTAGGATAGCCCATTAAGCATTGCTTATAGCAGTCAACTACATTTCTAGGACTGAATTTCAAAGCCTTTTACAGTCCTCTAAAAATCAACATGATCAGGTCAGTCAGCTGACATTTTAGTAAATTCTTACCAAAAAGAGACTTCATCAGAGGAGGGGGTTCTGGAGATTTATAGACAGTCAACATCTTTCTCTGGGTATTCCTGTCCTTGATCACAGCAGAGTAGCCATGATGGCAGAGATGGAGATTACTCCATAACCTGTACTTTCATTAACCAAGGCTAACCAAGATAGACTTGCTACCGAGTGGAAGATATGTTAGCAGCAGAGAACAGCATTGTACCCATGATGTGGTACCATTCCCTAGGATGACCAACTAGCAATCTGGTCACAGAATTACTATCTTGGATTGCTCCCTTCCACGGATAGAGCAACATTTTGTCCTTATTGGATTAGATATTACATGAGGTTATGGATTTGCCTTTCCTGCAGATAATGCTTCTAGGAAAACTACCACTCATGGGCTTACAGAATGCCTTATTCACCATCATGGTATTCTAAATACATTGCTTCTGAGTAAGGTACTCAGTTCACAGCCAGAGAAGAATGACATTAGGCCCATGTTCATGGATCCACTAGTCCTATGTTCCCTATCATCCTAAAAATACTGGCTCCATATAGTGGTTGACAGCCTTTGGAAGACACAGTTACAGTGCTAACTAGGTGACAATAATGTAGAAGGATGGGGCTGGTTTCTCCAGAAGGTATATGCTTTGAATCAGTGTCCAATATATGGTAGTTTGTCCCATAGCCAAGATCCAGGTATCAAGTGTTAGAAAAGGCAATATAGTTCTGCTCGCTATCACCCCTAGTGACCCACTAGAACAATTTTTGGTTTCTGTTCTCACAATCTTAAGTTCTGTTAGCCCAGAAATTTTGGCTCCGGAGTGGGGAGTACTCCTACCAGGAGACACAACGAACATTCCTCTGGATTGGAAGCTCAGACACATCTCTGGCTACTGTGGGCTTCTGCTGCCCTTAAGGCAAAAGGCTAAGAAAAGAGTAACAGTGTTAGGTGGGATGGTTGATTCAGATTATAAAGGGGGAAATTGTATTGCTTATAATAGAGGTAAGAAAGATTATGTATGGATGCAGGGGATCTGAAATTAAAGTCAATAGGAAAACACAACAACCTAATTTAGCTCCTTGGAAATGAACATATGGGTCACTCCTCCAATGGAAGAATCAAGACCTGCTGGGTTATTTGCAATGAAGGAAATGCAAAATAGAAAGGCAATTACAAGTAAGGTCATGAAACTAGTTGCAGAAACATGAATTGTAAGTAATAAGAGCATTTCTATCTTATTTTGTTAGGGGGTTGTATATTAAAGTAATATTAAAAGTATATTAAAGTAATATTTTAAAGTATATTAACGTAATATTTACATTTTATTTTCTCTATTCAACATCAGTTGAGATAATATCAGTGAATAAAATTTATATTTTTACATTCAAATTATGAGACATTAAAAGACTATGTAAGGGATTTTGCCACCTATTTAAAATATTTAGAACACCTGCAGTTATATGCGGGCTAGGTATATTATATTGAGTAAAATTATGACCTGGTTATTTTTTCCTTTGGGAATAAAGCATGACATAAGGAGATGTGGTTGTGTGCCAAGTTGATAAGAAATGTACTTGTTATGGCTCATCTTGGCAAATTTAACTACATCTGGACTCAACTACTTGAACCAGGAATACCCACCCTAAATCTAGGCCATATCTTCTGGTGTATGGTAGTTTGACTAAAAGTGACCTCCATAGACTCATAGGTTTGAATGTTTGGTCATCAGGGAGTGGGACTATTTGAACTGATTAGAGGGTATATCCCTGTTGTAGTAGGTGTGACCTTTCTGGAGGAAGTGTGTCACTCGGGGTGGCCTTTGAGGTTTCAAGTGCCCATGCCAGGCTCAGAGTCTCTTCTTGATGCTTGTCGATTGATTGGATGTAGAACTCTTAGCTACAGTGTCTGTCTGTGTACTGTGTACAACCATGCTTCTCACCCTGAGGATAGTGGATTAAACTTCTGAAACTGTAAACAAGACCCCAGTGGTCACTGGTCACTTCCCAAGTTGGGCCTGGGATAGCAGGGGAAAAGCTCAGGAGTACTGGAGGGGAGTGTTTGCTAGCAGGGAAAGGTTTAGGAGTGCCCAGCCTTTGAGCTAGTCACAACACATCAAAAATTAACTGAAGTGCATGTCATTCATTCACAAGTCCAGATATCTCTTGGGCAGGTACAGGCTTGCAACTGACAGCTAAAACTAATGCTACAGTTTTCTTTTCTAAGAGTTGCTATGGTCATGGTTTCTCTTTACAGCAATAGAACAGTGACTAAGACATGGTGGCAGTACACATAAAAGGACTTGGGAGAATATAGTTTTGCTTTTTACCTCCTTGCTTTCATGTGCATTGGCAAGTTCATTTGTCTTATTTCTGAGGTTTTTCTTTGCTGCTATAAGTACCAACATCTTCAGTATTCCTACATAGACTGAAGATCAGCAGCTCTCTGGATTTGAGGGTGAGATTGGAATTTCTGAGACATCTGGCCTTGTGAACCCAGCAAGTACTGGGTTCTCATCCTTTCTGGTATGAGACAGCCATTATTAAACTACTGTAAGACCCCATTTGTAACCCAGTCTAATAAAATCCTCTTAGATATATATATATTCATTCTATTGGTTCTCTTCTTTTAGAGAACCCTGACTAATACAACTTTTGAACTACTTTTTATCCCAAGAATCTATGATTAGATCTTAGCTTCCAAAAATGCCTTCTTTAATAAAACATAATACTTTATTCATTTACTTTAAATTATATTCAAGCCCCCTCCCCCTAAAAGTTGGCTATTAACAATTAGTAAAATGTATCCTAAAGCTAAAGCAGTGCTCAGTAATCAAAGTTCTTGCTGGGTATGTATTAGGACTAGAGAAACATAGAGTAACATAATGTTGGATTCTGCAGTGGACACCTGTAATTCCCATTATGTCTAAGGAAAACTTGGAAGCACGAAGGGGTCAGGGAGAGCAGCTGAACCTTGTCACTGTTGAGAGATCAGACAGGACAATGGTGAAAATACAGCTGGAGTAGTAGTGGAAACCATAGGACTGAAGGGGTCACATGACAATGTTGAGGCTTCAAATTGTGAAGAGATGCCAGGAGGTTACTAGTGAACGTTTCAGTAAAAGATCCCAGCATTTTAGAGATGTTGGTACCATGGCAGGTCCTACAAGAATAGCAGGAACCATAAAGTGGAGCCTTAGAAGACAAAGTGTGTGTGTGTGTGTGTGTGTGTGTGTGTGTGTGTGTGTGTGTGTATGTGTGTTGCAGACAGTGAAGTCTGGGAAGTTACCTGCCCTTTGGAGGATCCCTGTGAGGAAGGGTCCAGGCCCTTTGAAGGAGGACTGTGAGTGAATGATTTACAACGAGTTTGGTCTAATTGTGACTGTGTCCTTTTTCTTCCCTCTTGAAGTAAGTGTTTAACTTACTTTTGATTTTATGAAAAGGAGCTCACAATCGAGGAACACTTCTTTTTTTCTTTTTTTGGTTTTTCTAGACATGGTTTCTCTGTGTAGCTCTGGCTGTCCTGGAACTCACTCTGTAGACCAGGCTGGCCTCGAACTCAGAAATCTGCTTGTCTTTGCCTCCCAAGTGCTGGGATTAAAGGTGTGTGCCACCACTGCCCAGATGAGGAACTCTTGATTAAAAAAAAAAAAAAAAACTTTGGCTTTTAAAAGAATTTGGATTCTTTTTAAGAGACTGAATGTTTAAAGTGTTCAAATTTGTAAGAGTATGGGACTTTTTATGTTTGTAAAATGTTTTATATTGTGTTGTCTATATAAATATATGACCTTGGGGATGAACAAGAAAGGAAAGGCTGTGGCTTTATAGTGTTGTATTTGTGTGTCAAATTGACAAGTGGTCAATTATGTTGGATGGTTTTATATCAACTGGCAATAGGTAGAGTTATCAGAGAGGAGGGAACCTCACTTAAGAAAATGTCTTAAGATTGGACTGTAGGCAAGCCTGTAGGAAATTTTCCTAATTTGCAATTGATGGGGGAAGGTTTGGTCCATTGTGGATGTGCCATCCCTAGGCTGGCGGTTCTGGGTCCTATAAGAAAGCAGGCTGAGCAAGCCAGGATGAAAAAGCCAGTAAGTAGCATTCAGCCTTCTGCCTACAGGTTCCTGCCCTTTTTGCATTTCTGTCCTGATGTCCTTCAATGATTAATAGTGCTATGAAAGTGTAAGCCAACAAAACCCTTTCTTTCCCAGTTCATTGGTTGTTTTGTATCATCACAGCCATAGTAACCCTAAAACACATACAATTAGTCGATGAACTGTACTATTAATTCATACTAGACCATTAAATCTTTTATCATAAGAAATAGAAAGGTAAAATGTTGTGAAGAAATTAATAAAAATCTTATGATCTTGGAAAACATTGCTAAGGCTAAATTATCCAAGTTCATCATGAGATTAAAGAATCTACAAGACTGTTCTGTTTTGCTGTCACATATATGTTGTAATCACTAGTCTTAGCTATATCATTTAATATGAATTTCTTTGTTTACTCTTAATAGTATAGATTTGAATTTTGATACATCACTGATAGAAAGTTATTGGTGCTTATGTTTATAGGTACAATATGTTTAACAGTGAAATATTCAGATTTTTTTGCATAAATTGCAAAGCTTTAAGCACTGTAAACAAAATGTTGACACCAGAAAGTACCCATGAAGGGATTTAGATAAATATTTTTTCCATAGGTAAATATCTTGCCAGAATACAGTTACTATGTAACTGGATATACTGAGTCTCTACTGTCAGAATTTACACTGTAGCTAAGAACAAAAGATAGAACTGTTGTAGGCAAATTTAATTCTGACCCAGGGTTTCTACCCTGAATTGATCATCCAGTTCCCAGATAAAAGACATGTACAACCTTTATATTTATGATAAACTTCAATCAGTACTAGAGGTCGGCAGTTATCTACCCTCTATGCTATTAGAATCTTCTTTCCTATTGATAACCCTTAATTATTACTTAATGACTGTGTTTCATCTGGGCTATTCCATTTGGCCAGCACACAAGGCCATGTTTTTATGGCTCACCTAACCCATAGCAGCTTCTCCTTTCTTCTCCACCTTCTTCTTCCCCTTGTGCTTCTCCTCTAACCCAAGCCCAGGAATTCTAAACCTCACCTATGTATCTTCTGCCCAGCTATTGGCTGTTGGCATCTTTATTTACCAATTAGAAATAATTTGCAGGCAGGGTCACATAGTGTCACTTGGGTCTACATGCAGACTCCAGATCTTTGGGGCCTGTACTCAGCATGACAGTAGACAGGAAGATTAAATCTCAACATAGAACCATTAGAGGGAGTTATCACAGGTGTGGATGTGGCTCTAGAAGGCAGATGCTGAAGTTTTCAGGTTCTTGTGTCTCTGTACAATGACAGAAACACATGGATAATGACAGGAACTCAGGATGGGTTAAGAGGGACATATTGAGAAGACTGGAGTTATGTCATACCTCCCCTGTGATCTGCTTAAAGAAGTGAAGGGAGAGAGGGGACTATGTGGAGTCTGCAATGACCTTGTGTGGGACATTAACATAGACTTGTCTCTTCCAGATTCTTCAACCAGGGCTTTTTAGAGTATTCTCCTTTGGCTGAATGAAGCAGAGATAGTGGTCTTGATAAAAGAAACCAGCATCACCAAGGGAGGGACAGAAAATAATGGAATTTGTAATAATGTTGGCAGTGGACAAAGTAAACTTATAGTGGATAAGGAAATGGGGCATTTAAAGTCAGGCAGAAGAGTTTAGAATCCATATTGGAAGCAGCATTTGTGGTGCAGAACTAAGGTGTGAGGAGAACGAGTTAAATCTTGCCCTGGTACAGAATTCATAACTGCCTGGAACAAACAGTGAGGGAGACATCTAAAGTCCTCTCATTTATCATGAAGAATGGAGAATCGGTATGTCCAGAGATCTCAGGGTCCATTCTCATTGTAGCTATAACGTCCAGGTAAACTGTTAAAAATGGACTTTAAGTTAATGGGTTCTTCCAATTGATTAGGTAAGTATCTCTGGTCCAAACTACAGACGTCCCTGACATGCTTTACAGGTACAAAGTACTGCTACATCTAAGTAATGCAGATGCTTCCAAGTTCTTCTTTTATTCAGCTAATGAAGTCTAACCTCTTTAAATGGTATCTTAATGCACTAAAACTGCAAGTGCTTTTTGTCATGGCATTCTGAACAAATGATTAGGAAACAGCATTTTTCACCAACACAGCAGAGCTCCTTAAGTAGCTCCATGACAACCCTCCAAAGTGAGCACAGCAGCACTGTAAGCACATGTAGGACAATGGATGGGTAGTGCAGACTCTTCTAGTAGAAAACAGCAGGTTATTATACACAAAGTGACTCCCACATGGGATTTTAAATACACATTACTGATGTTTTTTAACTTCTTTATTGGAAAGCATAGAATTTTTAGATCTACTAATTATTTTTCCATACAAGATTGGAATTCAAGCAATATAAATATTTACCATTTTAGTATAAAATTAATAGCTGAAAAAAGGTGCAAACCAATAATGAGGTAAGTTTTCTTTTTTTCTTTTCTTTTTTTTTTTTTAAGCAGTATTACTGTGTGCAGCCATTTTTAAAAACTCAAGTGACTATCTGGGCCAATAGTTATTTCCTTTTTCATTTTATTTTTCATTTTGAAAACAGTACCAAGTTGTTCCTTTCCTTTTTAAAAGGTTAGAACAATTCTATTTACAAATACCTTTCAGGGCTTTGAATCTTATGGTGGAATCATCTGACAATTCCCAAAGACAAAGTACTTTCATATTTCCTTTAACTTCAAACCAGTTCCATTCTATTTTAAGGGAAAATTAAAACAATGAACAAGGTTCAAGAAATCTCAGTCAAACAAAGAACTGCTTCATAAAGTACCAGTGTAAACAGATCATCTTGTACACAAGAAAGAAATGACGTTTTCCAGCCAGTGACGATGTTTACCAGTTCCAAGTAGAAACACGGATACATATTATCCCATGTATACCTGAAGCCAGCAGTTAGTTATCAACGGGCCAACTGGTGAGAATTAACTATGAAGCTGCTTTTCAAATTTTATTCTCTAGTGTTTAAAAATTGATCAGAAAATCTGAACTGTTAGTAACCTAAAACCCTGAATCTACCAGAATAATAACTATCTTAGAATGTTTAATATTAGTCTTAAAATTAGTAAGAAACTAGCCAAGCAGTATAAACAAGCTTCATATCTCATAATTAAAAACTTTATGAAGATTTATGTAAACATTTTTTTTAAAAAATCTATCTGTGAAAACACAGATATCATTTAGTTGTGTATTTTGAGAAATTTTTAGATTTTGTTTTACATTATTTCCAACACCATCCTAATAATGGTAGGTAAACTTTTCCTATATGTGTCTCTGTCTGAGGTTTGTTAAACATCCATCTCTATTTTCTGAAGTCAAGTTTTGGTCCTGCATCACAAGTCCTTAATCGATGAATATACCTTAGTCCTTTCTGTGCTGGTGCATTGTTTGCGTAACAGCCACATGCGTTAATCCTATTTTGTAAAACTAAATGCAATTTAATTTATTAGATCTGTTAAGCCTCTGATTACAAAGAACATGCAGATTTACCAAAATTTATAATCTCATTAGGTCAGTTTCTCTAGCATACTTACTATGCTCCCATCTTTGAAATATTTGAAAGATAACCTCTAACAGTTATTGAGTCAGATAATGGATTATTTTAGACGTGGTAACCTATTAAAAACTTTCAAGTTGAAAGTCTGCACTTGGAACAAAATCTGTCCTACGAGACCTTTTGGTAAGCGGTGGGTTAATTTGAGTATTAAGGGCCATGATCTGGACTCCAAGCTAACAAATTACAAGTTACAAGGAAAAGAGACTTTTAATGCTTCTTTGTCTTTTCCCTTTCATGTGCTGAGCTATACCCCTATCTCTATCTTTCCTTTAAGTCTCTTCAAATGTTATACTCCTCAATGTAAGCTGTATCCAAACAACTACCTTAAACAAAGGCCAATATTTAATGCTTTAAAAGCAATTGAATAATTCATTAAATTAAAACCAGCTTATTGAAGTTGACAGTAATTTATCTTTAAAGAAGGTCCTCCAGGGGCTAGGAACTATTCCTGTGTTATGACTTCAGAGAAAGCCTACACATAGAATACTATGTGTTAGGGCAGAGCTGACCACTTTCTAAAGTTTTATACTAAAAGTTAAATTTGAGAAACAATACAAATATATTTTAAATGATTACAGAACTGCCTAGGTAAATAGCTATAGGAATGCCAATGTTAAACAACTTAACTGTAACACAATTGTAGACACTTTCCTTGTATGTCCTCATTCGACTGAACCTTTCATCAAGTTGGTGTACTTCCATCTATACTACACACCTTCCCCCCACCTCTACTTCGTATTCTTTACTAAGATAGTTTGGAGTTCTTGTTCTAAGATGTTTTAATTTCTTAGGAATGCTACATTCTACATTTGTTAGGTATCTTCCAAAAAATATTATTTTGATACCAAGGCTTCTCAGTTGCTCTCCATACCACAAATATACATGTAAAACCAAATGAGAACTTGAAATTTTTACTTTACTCTTGCTCATGATCTAAGTCTTTAAAAATATGAATTCCTTGAAATGAAATTAAGCCACAGTTTAATTTGTAGTTACATTGACTAGTTTGACTTGGTTTTGGAATAATCTCTTTGCTTTCAATTCATTTGACTTAGGGCAGGGAAAAACATTTACAGATTTTTTTTCCCATTCAAGTTTGGCTCAGTGACAGTTAACACAGTACAGCACCCAACTACTGTTAAGCAAATGCAGCCCTACAAGGATACGATTTCCTGTAAGTCAATCTGCAGAGAAGAACTATCTTAATTAACCTGCAGTATATTTGACCAAAAAACCCTTTTGAAATGTTCTTTACTTTAGAATCTGTAGCCTCCATCCAGAGCTCTTGCATATCTTGTAAGTGTCCATGAGATGTCATCATCTTTTCATAGATGCAGGGATGATAAGGAATCGTCCCTCCTCCAGAAAAAAATACATGGTCCTGTGGCACTATCCCCACTTTATTGGCACAGAGGCCCATGAATACATCATCTATGTACAAACTGGAATTCAGTGTCTGTGATGCCTCATAGATTTTGGCAGCTACATCGCTGGAGACGACATAGGCAGCACCAGCTGTATAGTCAGGGTAGGCTGGCCACTTGTACATTTCATAGGGAACATAGTATTTGCTGCTTTTATCTCTAACAGGAGGGCCACCTCGATGAACATGACCAATCCAAAAGTCTCGAACTCCAATCTGCTCCAGCCCTTGAAGGTGTTCAATGAGATTTGGCATGTGGATAAATATATCATCATCAGCAGTCATCAGGAATTTGGCATGTGGGCAAAAGGTGTTTGCCCAGCTGAACTGAAGAAGGAATTTAGAAGTAAGATTGTGAAAAGAATCAATGAAGTCTTGCTGAATTATATCCTTGTACACTTGATCTTCCCAAATCAGTCTCTTTTGGAGTTCATCTCCCTTTAGTGGAACAGGAGTTCCTAATGCAAACAGAGTTTTGATATTGGCATTGAATTGAGACTGAACATAATTCTCATTGCCCCATGTTTTTCTGATTGCAGAACGCCGGTCATAGTTTTCAGGGGCAGTCTTTATAAACAGTAAGAGGAGGACATCTTGAGCCTGACACTTCTCTCTGTGGTTGATCAAGTATGGGAACTGAGGCTGCGCAGAGCTGTGCTTGAGAGACAGGGAATTGTTCACAAAGTCATAGCTATTTATGAAGTATCTGTAGGAGTAGGACTTCATATAGCTCATGATGTAATTATTGAATGGGCCCCAAAAAACCATGAAGCTTAATACAAAACAGGTGGCAAAGAAGTGAAAAAATTTCCATTTTTTGACTCTTCTCCTGCTAACAAACATTCTCATGTTCTTGGGTCTGTGTGTATATGGCTGCTTGCTTCCTCAGGACTATAAAACTGTATTTGTAGAACAGATGTTTTTCTTAATGCATACTGGTCATAAATTATGGGGAAAGGTCTCATTCTACACAATATTCTCTTCTAGCAAAACTTTCTCTGGGATTGTAGAAGAATGGAACCCTATAGAAGGACGACATTGGTGCATCCAAGTTTGTCCACCCTGGAGATCCTCATTAAGTTCTGTTTACAGCCTCACATTCTCCATCCGTGTGGTTCTTTCTATGAACATGCACTGTAGCCCTACCAAAAGAACAACATATGAATGAGACTCTGAGTTACCACAAAGAAAAAATATTATTCCTTGTCTCTTATACCAAATGTCACCTGAGTGATCTTCACAAAAGCATTTGTGGCATTAGTATTTAATTAGATAAATTAAAATTCTATTAAACTCCCCCATATTAGATAGGAATAATGGTAAATTTTCTTTTTCTTTCCTTTTTTTTTAAATCAAACTTCACAGTCAAGAAGTCAAGATTTGCTTTTCAAAAGCAATTTCCAAACTCCCAAATTACTTTGTGAGTTCCAAATCTGTACAGGCATCCTCCTTACTTGGACTTTAACAGGCACTTCATATTTAATATGTTCTAAACTAGGTAGGTAGAACTTCTAACCTATCTTTCTGATCATAGAAGTGAACACTAATGACCTTCTAGCCACTTACTGTTTGTTGTACTGTATCATGCATCCTACCACAAACCCTGATGAACTAGGGAAAGCATGAGTCAACTTAGTCTTTATCAGGGCAAATGAGAATGTGCATAAGTGTAATAGTAAAAAGAGGACGTCAGGTAATTTACCCAACACACAGGGATCCTCTCATTTGAATATATTATTCTCTCTTTTCCTTAACACCTGTTGCTTCTATCTTTACTTTTGTCTAAATGTGCTCTATCCATATATACCAGTCTTCCATTGCCTTTAGTCCCATCTCCAACTGTTTAACCCATGAGATACTTCTCAATATCTTTTCCCCTTCTGGTGACCATCCTTTCTTCTCCAGACTAGGGCATAGACTTAAGGGTAGCACTTTAGTCAGAGGGAGCTTTCCAAAACTCTGATATAATAAAAACACTGCCCCCCCCACCCCCACCAGCTAGTGACAAGACAGAATCTAGGTTATGATTTAATGTGACATTTAAGATCTCTTTGATTCTACCTCTCCAGCTATGATATCACACAGTTGGACAATATCAGTTTACTGGTAGTTTCATGTATCCTGCCTGATCTTTGCATCAGTAGTACTGTGTGGACTAACATGCCCCAATTTTCTTATAGCATGGTGTGCTACAGGCATCTTTCAGCTAGAAGCTTGAATTATAGTTTCCTCATTATATCAGAGATGTTTCTCATTTGTGCCGAGAAATATAATTGCTCCCACCCAGGGGTGGCACATTATGTCTCCTAGATGCTGGTTAGGACTGGGGAGAGAATTAACCATAGCACATAATTGCAAGACCACATCTCAAGCTACAGGGTAAAAAAATCAAAAAACAAAAAACAAAACCTGCTTTGTGTCCAGAGACTTGTAACCATGTACTTCCCTCCTTGACATTGATATAAAAAGAATTGCAC
The DNA here is from genome assembly GCF_004785775.1 of Grammomys surdaster. Lineage (NCBI taxonomy): Eukaryota > Metazoa > Chordata > Mammalia > Rodentia > Muridae > Grammomys > Grammomys surdaster. The sequence continues at coordinate 2,395,031 of NW_021604647.1, read as the reverse complement.
ACATTGAGGACCCTGCAGAAGGATTCTAACTCCAGTTGTGGTACTGCCTTCCAGACCTTTGGGTTTTCAGATTCTGTTCGATTTCTAACTGCTCTTAGTCAGGGTAGTAACTACAGGGCTAATTCAAAAAAGGATACTAAAGCAAGTCTCTCTGAGACTTTGTCCACAGCTAACCAACATACGTTTTACTTTATCTCCTAGGATAAACATTTTAAAACTGCAAAAAATGGTAGGAAGCCAAACAGCAAAATAAAACAAACAAGCACACAAACAAACAAACAAATAAAAAGGACAGAGCATACAAAAAGCAATAGTTGTGAGTCTTATGCTGCGTGCATTCAAGGATGTGATGTTAGTGCATTAGTGGGCGTGATTATAAAAAGGCCAAATACTCTGTTTTAAAGGGCAGATCAGTCTGATAAAGTCGTCCTACGCTCCATACCATTATCATGTCTGGATTTAATGCTTTGAGGGAAAGCAAGAGAAACAACAGGAAACACTAGTGTTTGATGCTGGGTTCTGCCTAAGGTTTATAACATAACTTTCATTCAGGGCAACATTTTTGTTTCTACAGTGATTATTTAGGTAAGAGATGCCTGTGCAGGCCAAAAGCAAGAGTGTTTTGCCTTCCTCACAATCTATCATAAAGGACCTATAGTGTTAAGTTGAGGTAACATAATTCTTAATGGATAAATTCTTTAAAGCAGTATCAACATTTAAGAAGTCTAGGAACACTTTTGGAGCAAATCTATAACTTCTGCTCCAACAGACCTAGGAAGAGAACAAAGGTTGTAAATGTGATAATTAATACTGATTATTGGCTTTTAAGGATCTAGAATCATCTAGGAGACAAACCTTTAGGCATGTCTGATGGGGTCCTCCCCTGAATAACAAAGGAAGAACCAAGCAGAAGAGCAGCATTCCCTTCTATCTGCTGCTTGACAGAGTGGATGTGCTATGACCACTGCCTCATCCCACTGCTGCTGTGACTTCTCTGCCATGATGGAGAGTACCTAAAACAGTGAGTCAAAATAAAACTTTTCTTCCTTAAGTTGATTTTGTCAGGTATTTTGTTATAGCAACAAGAAAAGTAACTTACACACTAACTTTTGGAAGGTAAGGCAGTACAGACACTGGGCTAGAGAGATGGCTTAGTGTTTAAGACCTCTTCCAGATTCCCAGCATCCACACTGCAGTTTACAGTTGCCTCTAAGACCTGTTCCATGGGTTGCAATGCCCTCTTCTCACCTCCAAAGGCACTACATACATGTGGTATAGACATGCATGTATTCACCACACCACACACACACACACACACACACACACACATACACAGACACACACACAGACACACAGACACACACATTGAGTGATCAAAATGAGGAGCATACATACACACAAATAAAATATCTTTAAATTCTTTCTTTCTTTCTTTCTTTCTTTCTTTCTTTCTTTTTCTTTCTTTTTTTTTTTTTTTTTTTAGTTTTTTGAGACAGGGTTTCTCTGTGTAGCTCTGGCTGTCCTGGAACTCACTCTGTAGACCAGGCTGGCCTCGAACTCAGAAATCTGCCTGCCTCTGTCTCCCAAGTGCTGGGATTAAAGGCGTACGCCACCACTGCCTGGCTAAATTCTTTTTTGAAAAGCAGAACGAGATGTCTTCTAAAATACTAAAATACTTCTAAAATAGTCAGGGAGTTGTACCCCCTAATGACACAAAAGAAAAATTATTCAGACAAAAGAGCTCTTTAAACTTCTAAAAACAAGAACAAAAACAAAAGTAAACAAAAAACCCCCTACAGTTAGTGTGTCAAAAAGCTACATGTTTCCTGATAATAACACCCGATTTTTAATACTTCCTCTATCATTTCACTTCCTGGCTGAAATATTATGCAAAACTTTATACAAATCTTGAAAATTTAATCAAGATGGAGATGTTTGGAGTTTATGTTCAATTTAAACAACTGCATTCTTTAGCGTTCCAATTAACCAGGCAAGCATGTGAGTGCAAACTACAGTGTAAGCACGGTGGAGAGGCATGACTGATATGGATATGTGCAAGTCAGGCACCATGGAAGAAAATGGTGTGGTAATTTCTGGTCTTTAGTCTCAAAACATTTACAGTTAGCTTGAGATAAGACTTATTTGTACTCGTTCTTTGACTGTGTTTATTGTCTTTCTTGTTCCTTGACTATTTGCATCATTGTATTGCTAGTCCCTCAACCTAGAACTGACTTTAATGCTTGTATGTAATTAAAATAGTATAAAAGCAAAAAGGAGGAGGAGGGATGGGATGGGGGTTCGAGGGAGGGGAAATGGGGAAAGGGGATGACAACTGAAATGTAAATAAATAAAATATCCAATAAAAAAGGAAAAAAGATGTATTGTACTTATATAAAGTATAATTCCTGTGTATGCAATGGTGAAGTGCATTTTCAGCATTACTTTGGATCAAAGCTTGTGTAAGGGAAAGGATGTAAAAGCAGATCAGAAAGAAGAGCTTGGGTTCCGTCGTAGTAAAAGAATGACTATGATGATGTTGAGCATCTGATGCCAGGTGTCCAACAGAGGTCTATCTGCTACGGGTATCTAGATGCACCATTTGATTAACAATTTTGCCACACAGAGGACAAAAAGTAAAAGATAGTATAGACATCAGTGTATACAATTGTCTTCCCTGAGCAATGATGTATTAAAATACTTTACCATTTATTTGGCACATGCCTTGTTCTGGACAGCCCTGAAAAGCAAGCAATGTCCACATGCAATGAATTTAACAGATATTAAATAGCCCCATACCTGAAAAGGCCACAGACAGGATTCTGGGCGTGACTTCAGAGACCTTTCAGGGGTTGATATTTCACCAAAGAATTAGTAGGTATAATGTTGCAACCTGAAATCTGGACCTGATAGATGTAAGAGAATAGAAGATTCCAGAAGTTTAGAATAACAACAAAAAAAGTACATATATTTAATCTTTTCTATTTTATTCATCATGTGCACCTGACTTGTTTTTGAACTAGGTACCAGTGCATTCTGGGGATTATTTGACATAACTTAATAAAGCTTGGACACATCAACTATACACATTAAATATCCATCTCTATAAACCATTCATGGTTCCTTACTACAGACTAGTAGGTGGCTGATACTTCCAGGTGGGTATCAACCTTTCAAAACTTCTGTGTCCCAATACTCTTCTAAAAATATTTTCCAGATATGAATTTACTAAAATATTGATTGCTAACGGTCATCTAACAGATCCTAATTGACCAAGTGGAGTGTTCTACTATTCTTGACCAGAGGGAAAGCTAAGGATTGCCAGGCATGGTGGTACACATGTTTAATCCCTGCACTGGGGAGGCAGAAATAAGCAGATCTCTGTGAGTTCCAGGCCAGCCTGGTCTACAAAGCAAGTTCCAGGATAGCCAGGGTTACACAGAGAAACACTGTTTTGAAAAACAAACAAACAAACGAACAAACAACAAAAACCAAATTGTCTTGGTACTGAAGATGGCTTTCAGTGACTATGACACAGAGGTAAGACAAGGCTTGTCAGTTAGGGAGACTGAAACCTGAGTGGAGTCGACCTGTTAGCTTATTTTATTAAGTTCACGATCAGACAGCTATAGAGTGTGTGGGGGAAGCAGGAAACGAGACAAAATATGAAATTTTAGGTGGATTTACGTCATATCTCAACTTCACCTTCTGGAATTTTATTGCCTATCTTGGTAATTCGATATTTTTGTACAGCAAACTGGCTTTCTAGTGTTAACTCACAATAGAAGATAAACCTTAGTACAAGACTAATCAAAGGCAGCCTTTACATTCATAGCATTGAATATATAACAGCATTAGCCTCCCTGACGTATAACCCATGTCAATCTACTTCAGGTTTTCATTCTAATCTCTTCACTAGTTCCCTTCCTTGACTGGATACCTGCAAAGTCCCCCTCAACTGGAGCCAAAAAGAAAAAAAAAGCCAAAACAAAGAAACAAACATGGAGCACATGGCGTTTGGAGGAGGTAAGAAACAATCACAACTGGGACATAAAGAACTAAGCCAATGCTACTAAAGTTTCCAAGGTATTAGTCATTCCTTACATGGAGTGTGTTTTCTTTTCCTGATCATCTAGCTAATGCTTAAATGAATGCTCAATTTTCATAGTAAATAAAGTAAAAGAATAAATGGGAAAAGGTCATTTTATTTATTTAAAATTTATATCTTATCTGACCAAGTTTCTTCTCTTTAAAAATAAAGATTCCTCTTTGAGGGAATATATGGATAATATGGAAATATTAAAAGTAATGTATACTATATACTATGATGTGTACTGTATACTGTAAGTAAGTCTAGATTCCCATTATCTTACATCTTTGCTATCAGAGATTTGATATCCAACAGTAAAACTCTTGAGTAATTTGCATGGATCTGCTCGACTGAGTACATACAAAATCTCTAGCACAAGTGCGTCTACTGTGTGACTTTGGGAAAAGGCTATCTTCTGACTTTCTCCCAGTATCTTTCAATAAATGTTCTGAAACTCAAATTTGAATGTACTTGGGCTACAGACAGAACTCAACATTTACAATTTGTAAGTCGGTAAGTGTAATGATTCTATCCAAAGTGACCCATTTTAAAAGATGACCCATTTAGAAACCCATGAGTTATTATCCAAGCTGTTACAGATCTGAGAATTAGAAACCTACAGACTTTCACCATAAACCTGTTTGGATATATTCTGGTTTTATAAAGAGAGATTTGATTCAGATTTTAATGAAATATCTAAGTGCATTTTTACTCAATAGAGTCTAGTTTTTATTTTGAAAATCCTTTCCCATTTTCTGAATTTTTGTTGTAAGAAAAGCAATTATAAGTATCTATAGGGTTATTTGTCTCCCAGGAAGGGTTGCAGTGAGTTTTAGAACTTACTTGTCATAACACTCATGGAGATCTTAAATGTCTAAGGAACCCTTCCTCAGAAGATCTATAGGTGCGCACAGTCAGCCTCATCTTTGCTGAGTGCTTAGTGTGGGTAAGTGGGGGTGAAGTGGGAGTGAAGGACGAGGACTGGGAGAGGAGGAGAGGGTTCAATAGAAGGAAAGTGGTTTAAGAATAAGATGGGAGCCCTTTAGTTACTGAGTTTATCTTGCACGCAAACAACAACAACAAAACAAAAACAAAACACTATCCCCTACATTTCTTTTGACAAACTTTCCCTTCATGCTAGAGATTGAATCCAAAGTCTTAAACTTGCAAGCCTGTATCCCCAGCTGTCTTTTGATGAAGTCCACACTTAAAAGCTGCTTACAAATCACCCTTTCAGTGTTCAGGGTGGGGTCATTTTCTGCACCACTACATTCAATCATACTTTTCTGGGTCAGTTTCAGCTTTCTCATATACTTCTTCCTGGCATCCTTGCCCCTGGGGACCAGACTGTTTCCCAAAATAAAAGTACAGAGGAGCAAATCCAATTTTAATGGATGTACTCTCACCAGAAAGTTAGCCTAAATATTAGCTCTACTACCACCTTGCGGTGGCATCTGTGTCCCTGTAACATGACCCACAACCTAAGAAAACCATTACTGCTGTAAAGAATGTGAGTCAAAAGCTGTTACTTTTACCTAAAGTATCTGAGCAACCAATCAGTTCACCAGCATGTTAAAGAAAATAGGGGTAACCAGGAGTTTCTCATTAGGAAGATCTTTTCCCAGTTTCTCCTGCCCGCCTGTTTCCCTGTTTCCACTTTTTCTTTTTTCAGCCAGCAGCTATTACAAAGAGCCGGTCAGCTCCCTCACGTGCAAGTCACCCCAGGCGTTCAGCAGGAATTCAGTACAGCACCGATAAAGCTCAGGACTCAGACTGAAGCCGCGCGGGGGGCTGGGCAGGGCTTTGAGACAACACAGCCACCTCTCCCCACAGGCAGACCTGTGAAACCCGGTGCTCTGGACCCCGCGGGTCGGATGCTACCTGTGGCACAAAAGCGGTAGCTGGGCCTGGGGTGGTCGCCGCCTGGCGCTCGAGCCCACTAGGCCGCCGTGAACAAAGGCGCTTGCTGAGGGAACTCTCTCTTCTTCGCTGCACTTCGGGATCCAGCAGCCCCGGCTCGCACAGAAGAGCCATCTAGCTTCCCGACCCATTCCACCCTGATGCCCCCGGGCGCCCATGTGGACTAGCCTCTCCTCTCCTCCCGCTCTCCCGGAGATCTGTCCGGTCCGGGGCTCGAGGAGGGAAGCTAGAGGCCGGGCGGGTCCCGGGACTCTGAGCTAGCAGCCCTTTGGGACGACCTCAGAGCCACAAAACTAGCTCAGCCAGAGACTTAGACTCTGAAGAGAGTGCGAGAGTGTCTCAGTCTAAGGGAGATGGCAAAGCTACATTCCCCCACTGAGGGGCCTTGGCTCACAGTAGTTTGCAGCGGGCACTCTGGGTGGGCAATGACCGACCTTTCATCTAGGAGCGGCGTTGGAGACTCATTCACGCAAAACCACGCTTCAGTTAGTCGTTTCCGAGCTGAAGGTTTTGAATGGACAGCGGTTCTCCCATCGTTGTAGTTTCTTTCCCAGCAAATCGTAAGGGCCCACCAGTCTTTTGTCAGTACATTTAGGACTTGAGCTTCTGGGAGCCTAAATAACAAAGGAAGGAAACGGAACTTCACGTGAAGCGATGACTGCACAGCAACAGTTCGTTTTAAAAGCAGACCCTTCCCCTCTGGTCAGCCTCCCCATTGATTTACATTCGAACTCAAATAATTCCAAGTACTGTAAAACTCACCGAGTACTTAAATGTCCCAGTCAGAGGTCGGCTGTCCTCCTAGAAGCCGTGGGGCAAAGTCTCAAGAACAAAACATGCAAACTAAATTTCGGTTTAAGAGAGGAAGCTAGGGCAGAGCTCCGAGAGAGAGACCCAGCTAGAGCCGGCTAGAGCCGCTGAGAGGGGCGGTCCTGATCAAGGGTCTTGGCTCAGGCTAGGGCGCAGCCGCAGGAACCTTCAGCTGCTTGGTCACTCCACTACATGCTACAACATCAGTGCTCAGCCCCGCCTGCCAGTCCGCCCCTACTCTCTTCTACCCGGGTTTGTGAAGGTGATGTGCCCCGCCCTAAAGTGCTATCTGTGAGGGACTCCAGGAAGTGATTGCCTCACTTGTCTGCTAGTAATTAGGGCCCTTGATTCAGAGGACCAAATGTGCACCTGAGCCCGAAGGAATGTACTTGCATGGCCTGTAACCAGACATTATCAGAACAGTGAAGACATCTGGAGGAAGGAGCTAGTAAACAAATCCTTTTTGTGGCTAGTTGCTTACTTAAAAAATCCTGTTCTAGACTTTTCCTTATAGAAGCATTCAGTGTAGCTCATATTGAGCAGTTTTGTAGTTATACATACTGAAAACAGGACAGAAAAAAATTACTCCAAAAATTTTAAGTCCAAATATGGGTTTGTAATTGTAAAAGTCAGCAAGTTCAAAGTAGTGGCTGAATCAGTTTAAAACATACTTGTTACTTTGAACTCTAGCTTGAGGAGATTTTGTAACTGCATTTTAAAAGCCTTTCAGTGTATTTCCAGTCATTAAATTCTTTTCATGTATTACTCACACAAGGCATGGTTCACTGTTAAGTCACCTGTCCAGAAGACCACAAGCAGAAATACTCATGTAATGGGACTCCTGATGGAGTCTCACAGTGATCTCTAAAGAGGAGCATTCATTGTTAATACAGGGTTAATCACTCCTCAATTATCTACTCAAATCTTGACTGGTTCCTCATACTGTCCTCCCTAAAACACATGTGTATGCTGTATTCATATACATGTGTTCAATTGGGACTTTGTTCCTTTTCAGTCATTTGGAACTAGTTACATGTGTCAGTTTAAATAGGTAGGCACACAGGAAATATGAACTGATGAAAAATAGATACATAAAAAAAGACCTTTTCACTCCAACTTCTATACAGATAGATAGAAACATGTTGACTAATGGTTTTAAAAGTAAATCCAGTTGGGTATGGTGTCATATGCCTGTAATCTCAGCACTCAGGATGATTTCCATGAGTTCAAAGACAGCCTTGATAACATAGTGCATATCAGGTTAGCCTAGGGATACGACTACTACTACTGCTACTACCGTTCCTACTAATCCAGAGTAGAAAAATTAGTGAGATGTGGAGTTGGGGCGGGAAGGGTAAAGGTTAAAGAACCTGAGGCTAAGAGGTGAGGAAGGGCAACGTGACCCAGTATGACCTCTCTGGGCACAGATACATTTGTGTTCCATACATACCTATATCTCCCCACTCACCCCCCACCCAACCCCCACACATACCACACATGCCGGGGGACAGGAAAAAGAGGTCCTTCCATTCATCTAGAAAGATTCCATATATCATCTGGCTCCTCAACTGTAGCACCTTAGAGGAACGTATGATTTCATTGCCAGAGATTGCATGAAGCTTTTGAGATGGGTTGGGAATAAAATTAGATCGTAGCAACAGGATGAAAGAACTCAGTGTATTCTGTCCACAGCAGTTGCTTGTGAGCATAGCGCTCTAGAATTCCATGCAAATGACTTTGAATTATACTGCTAGGAATGTGCTTTGCAGAGCACCATAAACTGTAGAATATATTTGAAAAATAAAAGTAACATCAACTTACTAAATTTAAAAGAAAGAGGGGCTGACATTTGCCTGTTAGAATTAGAAAGTACAGATAAGATGAGAGATGGCAAGGGGTACAGGAAAGGAGACAAGGATATAAATGAACCAAAGAGTAGAAAGAACACTAAACCCCGAGTGCAAGAGAACTTTCCACACTGCTGAGCAGAGAAGAGGCCAATGATGTTGAAATTCTGCCAAATACAGTTGAATTGTGCCCTCATTGTGTCAGACTTGACTTATTCAATTAAACTTGTTTTCTGGATTGTCAGATATGGCCCTATATAGACACTATTATGAATCCAGACATATTCCGGGCTTGGTGTTCTGAAAATGACCAGCATTCATGCAAGACTTTACTTGGTGAAATCTTGAACTAACTTCTTCATGAAATTTCAGGCAAGCTACTCAATTTCTCTTTGGTCCTGCATCTTACCTATCTGCTGGGTGAGTAGGACTCAATTCAGCTTCAATGATGAACAGAACACAGTGACCAGGGCCATCACAATGGGTGGTGGGGTGAGTGATTGCCATCCTTATCCTTGTCACAGGCCGTAGAAAGTTCTTGCCCCTTTACGGAAAGGCAGAAGTTGGCTTTAGGCTCTTCTCCTGTTTCATCTTTATCAGAGGCTCAGCTGTGTTTCACATCTTTGGGAATGCCAATATGTAAAACAGCATCACCCCCTTAAAACAACGCCTACTCCCTGGCTGCCTCCTCTTCTACTTCCTACCAGTCCCTCTCACTCATGTACTTTTCTGGTGTGGTTGTTTCTCCCATACTTGCTTCTTGGTGACATCTTCCATTGCCATTCATCCCCCATCTATATTTCTATCCTTGATTCCGGTCTTCAGGATAGCATGTGTAAACAAGAATGTCAGAAAAGATGTTTGAGAAGGAGAAAGTGGTTGGGACTTTGATGCTGCAAAGATGAGAATCTACTTTCCCCATCACTCTTAGTGTCTGTTTACAAAAATCTGTGACATTTTGCCATTATATGATGATCTATTTTATTGATTAGGTTGAGATTCTTCACATCCTGACCATGAAGGTGGAGATTGATTCCCACAAGCACCCCCATGATGCCTTGCACAGAGTAAGTAAATGTATGCCATATTAATTGCTGGGTTACTTGAACTTTTGCCAAGTGCCTCCATATAAACCAAATGTTACATTTTCAATACAAGAAGCCCCTAGAAGAGTATAAGGGCCCCAAAGTGTAACTCTTCCCTGAATATCTCCTCGTTTTAACACCTGTGGTTTGGCAAATCCCTCTTCAATGCTAAGACAATAGAAGACAGTAAAATTATGTTAAGGTTACACAGAACAGGAACATTAACGCAACTGCCACATCACAGACCTTTACCTCAGTCCATACAAGAGCCTACTCTTCCATTCTCTTCTTGATCTGGGAGTGGCATCTTGAGATTGGTTCTCTCCATCAATGTAACCCATATTTTCTTCTATAGAAAGCCTCAGTAGAGCCCCTTGGGGACAGGAAGACCCTTCTTTCTGGGGCTCTTCTTGTTCCAGTAGAGGTGTTCTGTTTATTGAGTGGGCTTTATCCAGGAATGGAGAGAAATTGACAGTTTCTCTTCAATAATGAAAACACTCAGACAGCCTCTGTGACAATGACACACTACCTGTTTTTATGGTGCATCTCTCAGGTTTCCTCTTCCTTCTCCAGTGGTAGCCCAGACATTTAATACTTCCAGAGGCATAGAGGGTATGGAATAGTCTTCCAGAGATCCTCTCTAACTGCTCTAACTCACCTCTGTCCTACTTAAGAGAATACACTCTACTTGAATGAACAAACAACAAGAAGGAACAAGTTGTGAATGATGATTGGTATTTATATTTTTAAAGGCGTTTGATACACAGCTGTGATACAACTATGTCACCTGAACAAAATGACTTGGGTTTGTGATGAGATAAAAGAAAGGAAGAAAGTAGTTATTAGCTCTACTGTGGTGCTAGTTTTGAGATTTGTGCTGACAACAAATCAGCATCTGCATTGGGAGCTTTACATGTAAATTCAGGAGGTCAAAATGGAGCAGAGCTGGATAGGAAAGGGACTGCTAGACTGGATCAGTCTGTACTTGTGAAGATTTCAAGCTTCTGGACAAAAGGTATGTTATGTTGGGAGAGAAGCTTTGTGTTTGTGTCATCGGAAAAGAAGAAAATTCTTTGGATTCCATCCAAAATAATAAGGATCAGACTTGATTGAGGGAGATCTCCTGAAGATCTCCTGAAGATCTTGGCTACAGGAAGGAAGGAGAAAATTAAAAGGATCAAACAAATGGGTAATATATGATGCCAACCCTCTATTAAAACAGTCTGAAACTGACTGAGACATCAAAATGTCTCTAGCCAAAACTTCAACCCTGCATGGCAGATAATCTTGTTGGCTATGGAATTCTCATGACTTATTATAACATGCCCTATGACATAAATGGAGATTTATATTTTAGTTTGGTTATATGATCAAACTAGCTCATAAAGAAAAAAAAAACAGTTGTTTTTCACCTGTTCAAACATCTTTAACTGATCTGCACACATTGCATATTCATACATTATGTTAATACAAATGCAAAGATTACCTTTAAAAGCTTTATGTTCACAGAAAAATAACCAAGAATGCAGCCCTGGCAAGATTCACTGTCAGAGATACTGAAATGCGGAGGCTTACTGTTTCAGATCCCTGCTCTATCCTACCATGTACACCATATACTGCTTCAGTATCTATGTTCTCAAAAATCTACCCCTAGAAACAGCTAACTCACTTAGTCCAGTTCCACAGACTATTCTAATGATTATTTCAGTTAAACACTGAACTTTCTTAGCACACAGACACTGGACAACAAATGCCACAGTGAGTTTTTTAAAAAGACTATCTTTGTAATTTTCTTGCCTCCCCCCACAAAAAGAAATTATATATCTCAAATCAACAGGAATCAATTAGAAGAAGAATATATCCCATTTCCAAGAGGCAGAATGGTTGATATTTTGTCATTCATTGGATGTTGGATGTTTTGCCATCTTTTAATAGAGGCTGGCTACAAATAGTTATGGTCTTGGACAGGGATAAAACAAAGTTTAGGAACTTAGGCTCAGAGATTTCTTTTTGTGTTCTTTTTCACTATTCTTTCTTTCTTACATAGGGAGAAGGGAGTTGAGAAAAAAGAGGGGAGGATATAGAAATATTGTAGGAATAATTGAAAGAGTGTTGAATCTACACATGAACCAAGGAACATTTTATAGCCATAATTTTGCAATGGTAGAGATTCTTGTATTTTAATGCAAATTTAAGGTTGTATTTTGTTACATTGGTACAGCATCTTGTATACTGATAAAGAAATAAAGTTAATTTTAATACATTGTTATGTTATTGTATATTGATACAAATTTAAGGTTAATTTTGATTCACACATGTGTACATATATTTTCAATATTTATTTAAGATATTGTGCTTATATAATTGTTATGTCAAATTAGCTACTGGGAAAAGAAAATGCCCACACTTCACAACTACAGACAAAATATTGTTCAGAAAGAACAAATGAATGCAGGGAAGTCAATTGCCTAGCTCTGAAAATACAGGGTAAGTGTTGCTTGACTCTTACCAACTCTCTTACAGGCAGGGTATGCCAGGATTGTGGCTTGGCTGCTTGGCTAAGTTTCTCCTATGGGTAAGCAAGTTTGTCATATTTCCTGCTTCACAAATTCTGTCAGATATACTGGGCCAGAAGGCTGAAGATGGATGCTCCAACATTATAGAAATAATTCTAGAAAACTGTTTAGGCAGCCAACTATGTCTGTATTTTATATAACCTTAGAAGCTGCGTGTCTGCTTCTAAGGTAATATCTATATTTTCTCAGGTCTCTGATGGAATTGAATACTGGATAGTTATTGTCTCACAGTCAAGCTTAAGTTGTTTAGGATTTAAGAAGGTGTTTAAGTCTAAAAACAATGTCTTTAGGTTGGCAATACAAGTTAAAATAAAATTTTCATTAGGTACAAGACTTTAAATGCACCAAGATAGGATAGATAATAGAAAATAAAAAAAAGAAAAGAAAAGAAAAATTTCATTAACTACCAAATACTATGGACTGGACATTGTAAATACATCTCATACCTTATAGTTTCCATAACTGTCTCATAATTGTTATTATTGTATTTAATTTATATTTGAAAGAAAAAGAGCCTTTTATTGGATTAAAAAAGGGAACTGTAGAGAAAATACCCAGTGTATTGTATGACTGCATCACCTGTCAATTAAAGAACCTATGCCCTATAGGAAAGGATAGAATAGAAGGTGGGGCATCCATGCAGCAGAAAGCACTAGGATAGAATAAGGTATGGAAGAATCGCCCAGGAAGATGTGATGGAAAAAATAAAAAGATGTGATAAGACAGATGCATGGTATATGAGCAAAGATAGCCTGCCACATGGCAGAATAAATGGGTTTATTTAAGTTATGAGCTAGTCAGAGAAGAGCCTAGCTGTATGGTCACAGTACTTGTAAATATATTTTAGTCTGAGTCTTATTTCTGGGAGCATGGGGATGGGAGGAAGACCCAGACCTAACTTCTACAGAAAACTACAATTTAATGATCTATCCCTCTTTTTTGAGGTGATGGGGATGAATCCCAGAGTCTTGGACATGTACTTGATTCTGAGAAAATCCCCAGCCTCTCTATTTTTAATATTAATTACTACATTGTCATAAAACTGCTTTATGGAGTATTTATGATTTAAGTCCCATCAGAAACACTCACTTCCAAAAAGTAATAAATACACTATCGTCAAACTCTAGTGTTATTTGTCATATGTAGAATAACAATGTGTATAACTAGCTTCCTGTCTAAGAATATCTTACATCAGCACTTGGGAAGACCTTCATTTAATTGGAAACAGTATATATTCCTGGCAAAAGTCTTAGTTGGTTTGATGATCCAAAGAAAAACATCTAAACATTTTCCACTTGAGAGTCCTTCCCACCAGAAAAATGTTTATATTTCCAAAGTATATTATATTTTATGTAAATAGATGCATAAAGCAAATACTTCTTGATAATAATACTGAAAAAAACTTATTTTAAGGCAAATTTTGTTCTATATACACATTTACTATTTATTATAGGTAAAACCAAGTTCACATATTAAAGATATGGCTATGCTTAGTTATTTTTAAGAAATAAATATTGACTAAATATTTGAAAGTGAAAGACCTAGAGTTCAAACATTTGCCAGAGTTAATTGATAGTTTAATTTATATAGACATTAGTGCTGAGAAAACTGCTTTGTATAAATGCATAATATAAAACAGCAAAAGTATGTTTTAAAGCTATTTCAGAAATTGTTGAAAATCCTGACCTCATTTCAAGCCACAGTTCATTGAATGATTTTTAATGAAACTAAGTTCAGCTACCAAACAGCAATTTTAACCAATCAAGCAGCTTATTTTAAAATTAATTAATTAATCAGCTAACCAATTAGTACATTAATTTTATTTATTTAACTTTGATACAAGGTCTCATTTTGTTCAGACTGACTTCAAGCTCACTTTGTAGGAGAGAATGGCCTTGAAACTTGGAACTGCCATCCTCTTTAGCTCCTGAGTATGGGACTCATTGGCCTGTGCCACCACATCTTGTGTGTGCAGTTGGGAGGTGAGCCAAACTAGGCAATGCTAGGTAAGTACTTGTCAGTCAAGTGAGTAATGTTCCCAGCACCAAACACCAATTTTAAAATACAACATTGGAACATGATACAATCTAGAGATATACTAATCTGTTACTAACATGCTGAATAATGATGGCAAGAAAATATGAAGTCTTTGTTTTTGACAATTGAGCCATTATGTTCCTATAAGAATAGAAAACTGTATGTACAGCAAAATATAATAATTCATAATACACAATAGTCTAGAATCTTAGCCAAAATGTTATTTATTCAGAAGTCTCTTATTTTTTTCCCAATGTTTTTTGACCTTCACATTCAGTCATGTGATTCATTGTGGCATGGCAACTCACATAGCTATAGTCTAAAGGAAGCCTGACAGGAGTACTTACTTGGTCCTGCAGGCTTAGGGGCTAAGAAGTCATACAAACAGAGAGAGAAATATCTGTAAGAAATGTTTGCATCATATAAAAGTTTGTTTCATAAGTAAGCGAGCTAATCATCTTAGGGAGATGGAGGAATCACTAGAGTAACAGGATATGTATTTACAGAAGTAGCATGGGACAGAGGGCATAGTGTGCCCTCTTCTTGATCCTCTGATTTCTTCAAGCACAGGTTTACTTTGGGGATTTTTCTTTTTGCCATAGACTTTCAGGCTTCCTTTTGTTTTCTTTTTTCTATCTTCACTTCCTTCTTTCTTCCCTCCTTTCCTCTCTCTCTTCCTTTCTTTTCTTTCATTTTTGGTAGAAGGGTTATGATCTTTCCTGCCACAGTTTGCCTAGGTTTATAGGCTTTGCACATGAGAAAAAACAGACAATTTATCTTTCTGAGATTGGCTTTTTTCTCACTTAACATCATGTTTTCTGGTTACATTTGTTTTCTTGAATATGTCATGATTTACCTTTATTGCTGTATAAAATTTCAATGTGTATGTACCTTGTTTTTTTTTATGCATTAATCTCCAGATAGACATCTAAACTGATTATATTTTCTAGCTGTTTGAATAATGCAGT
This sequence comes from Grammomys surdaster, assembly GCF_004785775.1. NCBI lineage: Eukaryota > Metazoa > Chordata > Mammalia > Rodentia > Muridae > Grammomys > Grammomys surdaster. The sequence goes on along the minus strand of NW_021604647.1, from coordinate 2,379,701 downwards.
TATCTCTGTAGTATATTGACTCCGAGTCCATCTGGGTGTATGCTCAAGTGGTAAAGCTGTGGGCTGGAGAGATTGCCTAGTGGTAAGGTGATAAAATCATGAGGAACTGAATTTGGAGCTCCAGAACACAGGTAGAAGTTAGGCAGAATGGCATAATTCCAGGACCAGGAGACAGAGACAGGCAGATCCACGGAACTTCCTTTCCAGATAGCCCAACTGAATAAATGAGCCCCAGATTTATCGAGAAATCCTGTCTCAAGATGATGATGATGGTGGTGGTGGTGGTGGTTGTGGTAACACTGTTGAAGAAGAAAGTAATGTCTACCTTACGTACACATATGCTTGCACACACATTCACATGTAGGCACAACATATACATAAACGTATACATAAGCATATCATACACACACACGAGAGAGAAAGAGAGAGAGAGAGAGAGAGAGAGAGAGAGAGAGAGAGAGAGAGAAAGAGAGAGAGAGAACGGTATATGTAGGCAGTTGTATAGTAGTTCTATTTTCAGCTTTTTGAGAAGCTCCACCCTGGTTTCCATAGTACTTACAGTACCAGTTTATACTTCTTTCCCTGCATCCTTATTTCTTGTTATTTGTTTTCTTTAATATAGTTGTTTTTCTGGGGTAATATGGAATCACAAGTTTTTATTTGCATTTCTCTAATGGCTAGGTACATTGAATCCTTTTAAAAATATTCATTCATTTTTTTTGTATTTCTTAGTCTTAGGGTAATTATTGCTGTGATAAAACATGATGACCAGAAACAAATTGGGGAGATAAAGGTTAATTTAGCTTAATTCCACATCACTGTTCATCATCAGAGGAAGTCAGAGCAGGAACTCAAGCAGGGCAGGAACCTGGAGGCAATAGTTGAGGCAGAAGCTATGGAGGAATGTTGTTTACTGACTTACTTTCCATCATTTGCTCACACTGCTTTCTTTCTTTCTCTCTCTTTCCCTTACTTTTTTCCTTTCTTCCTTCCTTCCTTCCTTCCTTCCTTCCTTCCTTCCTTCCTTCCTTTCTTCCTTCCTTCCTTTCTTTTTGCTTCTTTTCTTTAATTTTTGAATTTTATTCATTTTTATTGAAAAGAAATTCTTTTATCATATAATATATCCTGATTATAGTTTCCACTCCTTTTATACCTCCCAGTTCCTCTCCACATCCCCCTTTGGTCAACAGCTCAATTGAATGTAACCCAGTCCTATCCCTGGAAGCCTCTCCTGACTATAAGAGATGGCAAGTCGAGACTTCATATCTCCTATTACTAGGGGTCCTCATTAGGATCACCTTCATAGATTCCAGAAAGATTCCACTGCACTAAGTTCCTCCCCCAGCTACCAACAATCCCCCCCCCCAGTTTCAGTCTCTCCTGGCTCTTGCTTCCTCCATGACATCTCTCTTCTCCACATGATTCTCCTCCCCAACCCCCATCTCCACCCACCTCCAGTTCTTCTATAAAATCTATTCTGTTCACCCTCACAGAGAGATCAGTACATTCCCCCAAATCCTCTTATTTACCTAATCAACAGGACACAGTGGGTACACAGCCACAGTCAGCAATGCAAACTTTATATTATACAAAAGACAGAATAAAGATTTTAACAGTTTTCAGTTTATACCAGGTGCTGTTTTCCTAGCAATAGCTTATCTTGGTTCAGAGTGACCCAAACCTCACTGCAGACTGAGAAATCTGTCAGCCATCCAATTCTTAGATGTGTTGCTTCTTATAATTCAAAACGTTACATTCTCATGAGAACAGGAAGGAAAGGTTTCTTCCTCGGGTTTGCAGCTTACTGTGCAGAACACCAGGATTCTCTGCTTGAGGAAATATATTTCCTAGGCCTCAGTCTGCCGAGAGAGACAAAGACCCTAGGTTACCTCAAAGTTGGGAGTAGTCTCATTTCTCTACAATTGCTGCCTTTTTTATTTTTTTAATTTAGCTTCTTTTATTTTACCATAAGCTACATACTTGTGAAGTGTGATTATGAAAGGAACACATGTAAATAGCCAATCTTAAAATGCCAATTAAAATAGTGCTAATAAGTAACACAACACTAGCTCCTCCAGGTGCATGAGTCACCCTCTGTAATAAAGTTCTAGGGTCTATGCCAGAAAACTTATCAGCTAATATTTTAGCAATATCAGATACACTGTCAAATGGAGATTGCTTTTTGAATGTGTCCAGCACTTGGTATTGTAATTGTTCAATATTCTTTCTAACAGTAGAATATCCTTTCAAATACAGTTGAATCTTTTTCCCATCTTGAAGACTGGCATTGTATTGAAAATTAGTAACACAAAATGTAGCAGTAGAATTCCAATCACAATTTAACTGCAACTATTGTTGCACACTCAAACATTTTTGACCAACCAGGATACAGATTGTTTTAATGCATCTGTATATGCTGTAACACTTCTGTCTGCAGCCTCGCATCAATGTCCACCTGATGAACCCACAACTCATGAGAGTCCTTATGCCATTGTTTTACAAAATGTTTAGTTTGCAAAGAAGCATGCAAAGAAATACCGGCTACTGAGGCTGTAGTAGCCACAGCAATAAGACTTAAAATTACAGCAACAACAATCCTTAACATATGCTTTGTTCTTTTTAAAATTTTTATCGAAGAATTCAAGACATGTCATACATGACTACATTGTTTTATATGCATTACTGAATAAGAAATAAAATTTAAAAATATGCTATTATTGATCCAATAACACAATCTACAGTTAACACATGTAATTTCCTGATATGAAAATTTAAATTCTCCAATAAGAATTACATAAGGCAAAGGTACACATGCAGAAATATTGTACTTCTGATATATTGTAAAACTATAATTAGAAGCAGACTGAGCAGTCCCAGTAAATGAGCCATAGCTTGAATGGACAGCTCTTCATCAAGAGGATCATATCTGCGCCTCACTGCTGCTTTCATCCTTGGCCTCACAGCATCTCTGAATCCATCTTGGTAGCAACCAGAGTTGTTGTTTGCCCTGCAACAATACAAGAACTATACAAGAACAATACAAGAACTTTCCCTCGAACTAACAACATCTCCTTTTGCCATTCTACATCAGCAGTTATCTTAACTCAGACATTTTGTAGATGAAAACTTTCTCTATTTGATTCTGAATCAAAATGTTTTTCTTCCCTAGAAAGTATATCCCCTGGAGGTAAATGAAGGAAGTTAAGTATTAAAGCTTGATGAATATATGTTCTTGATGAAGCTTGCAATTGATTATAGAGAAACATAAAAGATTCATCTATTTTTCTCCTTTGTTATTTTTTAATTTGTTTTAAAGTGAGCTCTTTCCACTATTGTTGTCCTTGAGGATTTTATTCTATTTTTGTTATATGTTTAATTTCAAATTACATGCAAAATTGCTTAAATTTATAAGATTTATAAGCTGGACCATTATCTGTTTTAATAACCATAGGAACTCCCATACTGGCAAAAGCTTCAGTTAAATGCTAAGTTACATGATTAGCAGTTTCTCCAGGAAGTGGTGTACTCCATATAAATGTGGAAAATGTTGCAATGGATACTTGCACATAACACTATCTTCCAAATTCAGGTACTTGAGTGATATCCATTTGCCAAATCTCATTTGCTTGTCCCTGGGAGGGTTAACTCTTGTGAGACCATGAGAATATGCACAGGTTTACAAATTGGACAGTGTGAAATAATAGCCTTAGCTTGTTGATAAGGAATTTTATATTGTATCTGTAATCTGTTAAAATTAGTATGTAAAATATTATGCTCATCTTCTGCAGAAACAAAAGTAACCAAATGATGCACACATTCATTTTCTTCATAAATGAATCCAGGCAATTTGGTATGAGATCTAATATGAGTAATAAATATTCTGCCATTATGTGTTCTTAATTCATTAATGCAACTACAGAAAAGTGTTTTCAAAGGCTCTTCATAATTAGAAGTATCAGAAGTATAAATCTGCTTTACAACCTCTACAATGTATGCTGAATCTACCACTAAATTAATATCTTGTGAATACTTTTGAAAAGCTCTAGTTACAGCATATAGCTCATTTTGCTGAACAGAAGTATATTTAGTCAGAAAAACCTGAAAATCAGAAAGAGTCCAAAAAGCACTTTTAGTTTCTTACCCCTTTGTAAAAATTGGAAGAGCATCTGCTAATGATTCTTGAGCTAAAATATCATTTATCACAAATTCATTTTTCTTTAAAAAGTCCAATAATTTAATTTTTGGCAAATGATATTTTAATTGAACCATGAAATTTAATAAAGTTATCAGTAAAGATTTACTCATAGCATACAAATACTGTACTTTATCTTTAGTTAAAGGAAATACAATAGAAGCACAGTCATACTTATTGTACACATCTTTGATGACCCATTTGTGTCAATAAAGATAGCATATCTTCAAAAGCAGTTAAAGTTTTAGGAAAAGTATGCCTAGTATAAGTCTATCCTAAAGGATGGTCTTTTTGAGCCAATATTTCACTTGGATACTGAAAAGTATTTAATAAAAGCAAATCAATAGAAACATCAATTAGGTAATGGCTGAAAAAACTTTCCTTAATATAATTTTCAACTATTTGTAATTCTTTCTTTGTTTCTAAGAAACTATTTGTTTCTTGCTTTACTTTCAAGGGCAGGATCTCGCTGGAATGTCATAAACAAATTATGTAGCTAATAAGTAGAAATACCTGAAGATAGATATAACCAATTAATATTTCTCAATAATTTTTGAAAATCATTTAAAGTCTTTCAGCAATCCGTTCTTAGCTGCATTTTTGTGTGTGTGTAAGCACCTATTGTCTAGCTACAATATATCCTAAATAGTTAACTAGCTGCTATTTTTGAATCTTTTCTGGAGCTGTTATCGTTCCAAATAGCTTAAACACTTCTAGTAAAATTTGCAAAACATGTTCTAACTCTACCATACTAGGTGTTGCATGTATCTTTTTGCTACCCTGCCTAAGCTCTCGGAATGGGTTGTGCTACTGTCCCCCACCCAGCTTCCCTTGAATCCACTGATAAAAGACACACACACACACACACACACACACACACACACACACAGAGAGAGAGAGAGAGAGAGAGAGAGAGAGAGAGAGAGAGAGTGAGAGAGAGTTGTTTTTTTCAATTTGCCTTCTAGGCACAATTGCTGAGCACTACTATCTCCCACCTAGAAAAGCATGCCCTTAATAATATTCTTATCTCTGCCTTTTCTACCTGCCCTAAACTTTAGTTGCTAATTACATCCCCAACTACCCACCTGTAGTAGCAGCGACAGGCCTGAGACCTCACATGTTTGGTCAACTTTACTCCATCAGAAGCCTGGTGAACTCTCTTCTCCTCCCTTGCATCTCTCTTTTCCTCCAGGTACCCAGCAGTCTCATCTGTACCTTCTGCCCAGCAATTGTCCTATGGTTTTCTTTACTGACAGATCAAGAACCAATTGGGGAATCAGACCCTTAGCATCAGAACTGTCCCTACAACTAGGTCCTGCAAAAAGAATGCTATCTATATAATGAGAAATATATAAGCGAGCATAATGCTGTCTAATAGGATTCAAAGTCTACATAAATCTGACACAGAGTAGGGGAATTCATCACTCCTTGTGGGAGTACTTTCCATAGACTTTTTATGGGCTCCATCTATAGAGTATTAAAAACGTTAAATGAACACCATATTGTTCCAAGACAGTAAAACATTCATTTGCCCAAACATCAACATGTGAAGCAGGGACATAGGGTTGGTTTTAGAATGTGTGTATGCTCAGGGGGATACATTTTTTGACCTAGAATTTCAGCCTGTAAAGTGGGAAAAAAGACTTCAAATCTCTCTTCTGTATCTGCTTCCTGCTGACATTAAGACATTGCAAAGTGTCTCAGGGAGGTTTAAATGCTAGTCAAAGGCTGGGCAATGAAATATTTATAAAAACAAATCTGATTGGCTAATCCAGATGAAAGACAAGGAGCAGTCACGTCAGCTGAAGCACTTCACATCAGCCTTCTGCAAGTCCAGAGTTGAGCAGCTCTACAGCTGATCCCTGGATGGAGTCTGTCAGCCCCGTGAAAATTTGCTAAGACAAATATAGACTAGAAACAGAAATTAAAATTGCCTAGCAATTGTGGAATTTAAGAAATCCCTAGATCAAGAAAAAAAAAAGCCATTTTCAAGAACAAGCAGATATACTTATCTTGAATTCATTTGATCTGTGACAGGTGAATTCAAGTTTCAGGGCTCTTAATTCCTTGAAGCTAATGTTTACAAAACTTTAGTTTACAAAAGAATATATATTGTCATTTATTATTTTATTGAAATCCTTATTTTCAAAATTTAGTTAACAGGTGTCTTTTATACACCTATAAATACACTAATTGACACAGATGTTTTTGCATGGTGAGAAGCATCTTTAAGTTTATATTCAGAAAACAACCAAAGAAAAATTGAAATATTTACCTTATAGCTGAATTATAAACTGCCAATGTTCCATTAACTTATCAGACTTCCATTAATCAATATTAAAATTCCTGAACTTTGGAATAACAATAGCCTGCAGAGAAAACATTTTTTAGAGCTCCATAAGCTCTTTCCATAGCTCCCTGTCCTTGTGGACACATGAAATTATGATTATAACTCACATTTAATTCATATTTTAACATATATTAATTTTATTTAAAGGGGTTCATTAATATTTAATGCGTATAATTTTTCACTGTATATAATGCATACACTAATGTATATAGATCACATTCAGTGTTATAATCTATATTAAATGTATGTAGTCTGCATTCAAAGTATATAATTAATATTTAATGCACATGACTTATATTTATTGTATATGATATATATTAAGGCATACCAATTATATTAAATATACATAATTTATATTTAATTTATATAATATATGTTAGTTTATATAATTTAAACTTGAGGCAATCTATGTGAAAACCAGGAATCCTAATTACTTACTCATACTAGAGCTTTAACTCTGCAATACTGTGCTGTCCTCTGGTGCTTGCTAAGATGCTTCCTTACCTGAGCATGCCATTTCTCTTCCTGCAGTCCTGCAGCTGCCTCAGATTCTCTTCCTCCAGGCGTCAGAGAGTGCTCAGGCAGTGAGCTTACAACAACAAAGCCTGTTGGTGTTGACCCCAGCATCCTGGGGCCTCCATTGCAGCTGTATGCCTCTGTGTCTAGCTGCAGAACAGCTTACTTTCATTTTCCTTCCTTTTACCGAACTTTCTCTGATAGGTTTTTCCTCTCTGAAACTACTTCTCTCTCCTTGCTAACTTGACGTCTTATCTTAACCTTCAAGGTTGCTAAATTTATTGTGCCTTCCTCATATTCAATTCTATAAGCTCCATTATCTATATTTTCTATACTGGTCCTGCCAGTACAAGTAAGTCTGATTATAGAAAGGTTAAAAATTATGCAAAAAACAGATATAGGAAGGCTGCTTTGTGAACACCAGCCTGCCGCAAGTATACGACTCATACCCTAAAATACTACCAAAATAAAGCACAGAATTAACTCAAGGTTTACAGGAATTTTCTTCCTTTACCAAACAGTCTTTTCTACATCCCTTTTTATTCTTTGCCAATTTTCAATATCTATACTGAATGCTTGCCGATAACTTCTAAAAGATTCTAAAAACTTTCTAGCTTATTCTCTGATTAAAAATGCTGGCTTCTTTTCTCTTTAACTCTGTGCTTTATTAAATGTTATAACTCTCTGTAAGTTTAACTCTTTCTTACTATTCTGTGCTAAGAACTTAACTTTTTCTTAAGTCTTTACCATTTGTATTTAATAAATGCTAATATCTGGCAATTAACACTGTTTAGCAGATAGAAATTCAGTAAAAATATTGATTGCTGGTGCTGCTTTAAAGGAAAAGAAAAGAATTAAGATGCTTTATACAGACAAATACACACAATCATTTATACATTCGAACATTCATACACTCACGTTCTCTCTGTGGCTGGCCACAATCAACTCCACAAATATTCATGCATATTTGCATACATACTCATATACCTGTAAATGTGCTCCAGAAGAAAAATCATGTATACTGCAGAAAAGAAATACTAGGAATTGATAGCTTGCCCCTTTTCCCTGTACTAGAGACGTTTTTTGGTAAGTGCCCTGCACAAGTTTTTAAGCAAAGAAGAGTTACTCATTTATAACAAGTTTTTCTCACCAAAGTTTCTGGCCCTCCCGCAAAACTTCCTTACTTGAGTCCTCTGTAATTGGGTGCCCCTTGTCAACATCTAGTGCATTGTGGTCCAAAGTGTAGAGCCACATTAACAGGACACGGGGGTACACAGCCATAGTCAGCCAATGTGCACTTTTTTCAAACAAGTTTCAACTTCTTCTAAAGGCAAAGCAGAATAAAGATTTCCCACAGTTTCCTGTTTACAGCAGGCGCTGTTTCCCTAGCAATAGCTTATCTTGGTTCAAAGTGACTGAAACCTCATTACAGACTGAGAAATCTGTCAGCAGTCTAACTCTTAGATGTGTTGCATCTTATAGTTAAAAACAGTTACTTTCTCATAAGAGAGGGAACACGAAGGTTAGGTCGCTTCCTCAGGTTTTCAGCTTACTTGGCAGAATACCAGGATTCTCTGCTTAAGAAAGTATACCTCTTTGGTTTTAGTCTGATGAGAGTGACAAAGATTCTAGGATGCCTCGCAGCTAGCAAGTTGGAGGCAGTCTTCTCATGCCCCTTCTCTACAACATACCCTAATTGTCCTTCTGGATCTGAGTTACCTCACTCAGGATGAATTTGTTTCCTAGGTTCCATCCATTTGCCTGCAAATTTCACATTATCTTTTTTAAATAGCCGAACAATACTCCATTGTGTAAATGTACTACATTTTCTTTATCCATTCTTCAGTTCAGAGAAAAATAGGTTTTCAGTTTCTGGCTACTATGAATAAAGCTACAATGAGCATGGTTGAGCAAGTGTCCTTGTGTTAGGATGGAATGTCCTTTGGGTATATACCCAAGTATGGTATAGCTGGAACTTGAGGTAGATTGATTTTCCCTCAACTTTCTAAGAAACCTCTATATTGGTTTCTGAAGTGGCTGTACTAGTTTCCACTCCTGCCAGCAACAGAGGAGTATTCCCCTTATTCCACATCCTTGCCAGCACAATCTATCTCTTGTGTTATTGATTTTAGCCATTCTGACAGGTGTAAAATGAAATCCCAAAGCAGTTTTGATTTGCATTTCTCGGATTTAATAATGTTGAACATTTCTTTAAGTGTTTTGCTGTCATTAAAGATTCCTCTGTTGAAAATTCTGTTTAGATCTGTAACCCATATTTTAATTGTATTGTTTGGTTTGTTGATGTCTCTCTATGATACCATAGGTCTCCCCCACATCATATTCAACCTTTCTACTTGGACCAATGTACCCCATTTCTAGCTTGGGAAAAGAAACATATCCTTTGTACCATGCCAGTCTCCTGTACCCACATAGTTTCATTCCATCTAAGTCATTTCCAGTCTCTAGATGGATCCTACCTCTATTCTTCTCTTCTATCTGAACTTATTTCTTCTGTAAGAAACTCAGACAAAGTAACAAAGTCCACATGCCCAGATCTCATCACAGAAATACCAACAATATGAAATATCAACTCAATATATTTTCTCTAAAAAATACCAGTCTCAGAGAAATTCTTACCAATGAGAGTTATGTAGATGGACACCAGAGCACAGAACTTAAAAGAGCAATGTTCGTGTTCATTGTTTTTAATAGCTGAGTAATACTTCATTGTGTAAATGTACCACAATTTCTGTATCCATTCCTCTGTTGAAGGACATCTGGGTTCTATCCAGCTTCTGGCTATTATAAATAAGGCTACTATGAACATAGTGGAGCATATGTCCTTGTTATATGTTGGAGCATCTTTTGGGTATACGTTCAGGGTCTTCAGGTAATACTATGTCCAATTTTCTGAGGAATGCCCAGACTAATTTCCAGAGTGGCTGTATCAGCTTGCAATCCCACCAACAATGGCGAAGTGTTCCTCTTTCTCCACATCCTTGACAGCATCTGTTTTTGATCTTAGCCATTCTGATTGGTATGAGGTGGAATCTCAGGGTTGTTTTGATTTGCATTTCCCTGATGACTAAGGATGTTGAACATTACTTTAGAGCTTCTCAGCCATTTGAGTTTCCTCAGTTGAGAATTCTTTGTTTAGCTCTGTACCTCATTTTTAATAGGGTTATTGGATTGTCTGCAGTCTAATTTATTGAATTCTTTGTATATATTAGATATTAGCCCTCTATCAGATGTAGGATTGTTAAAGGTCTTTTCCCAATCTGTTGGTTGTCGTTTTGTTCTATTGACAGTGTCCTTTGCCTTACAGAAGCTTTGTAATTTTATGAGGTCCCATTTGTCAATTCTTGATCTTAGAGAGCATAAGCCATTGGTGTTCGGTTCAGGAACTTTTCCCCTGTGCCCAGGCATTCGAGGCTCTTACCCACTTTCTCTTCATTAGTTTCAGTGTATCTGATTTTATGTGAAGGTCCTTTATCCACTTGGACTGGAGCTTTGTACAAGGAGATAAGAATGGATTGACTTTCATTCTTCTACATGCTGACCTCCAGTTGAACCAGCACCATTTATTGAAAATGTTGTCCTTTTTCCACTGTACAGTTTTAGCTCCTTTGTCAAAGATCAAGTGACCATAGGTGTGTGGGTTCATTTTGGGGTCTTTAATTCTATTCCATTGATCCTCCTGCCTGTCTCTGTATAAACAGCATGTTGTTTTCATCACTATTGCACTGTAGTACAGCTTGACGTCAAGGATGGTGATTCCTCCAGAAGTTCTTTTATTGTTGAGAATAGTTTTCATGAAATTCTTAGGCAAATGGATTGAACTAGAAAATATCATCCTGAGTGAGGTAACCCAATCACAAAAGAATACACATTGTATGTACTCACTGATAAGTGGATATTAGCCCCAAAGTTTGCAATACCCAAGATACAACTCACAGACCACATGAAGCTCATGAAGAAGGAAGACCAAAGTATGGACACTTCAGTCCTTCTTAGAAGAAGTAACAAAATACTCATGGAAGCAAATATGGAGACAAAGTGTGGAACAGAAACTGAAGGGGGGGCATCCAGAGACTGCCCCACCTGGGTATCCATCCCATGTGCAGTCACCAAAGGCAGATGCTGTTGTGGATGCCAGGAAGCGTATGCTGACAGGAGCCTGATATAGCTGTCTCCTGAGAGGCTCTGACAGAACCTGATATATACAGAGGTGGATGCTCACAGCTAACCATTGAACTGATCATGGGGTTCCCAATGGAGGAGTTAGAAAGAAGACTGAAGGAGCTGAAGGGGTTTGAGGCTCCATGGGGAGAGCAACAATACCAACCAACTAGAGCTCCCAGGGTCTAAACTGCCAGCCTGGGAGCACATAGGGAGGAACCCATGGTTCCAGCTGTATATGTAGGGGAGGATGGCCTTGTTGGGCACAGGTGGGAGAGGAGATTCTTAGTCCTGTGAAGGTTGGATGCCCCAGTGTGGGAGAATTCAAGGGCAGGAAGGTGGGAGTGGGTACGTAGATCGGGGCATACCCTCATAGAAGCAGGAGGAGGATGGATGGTGGGAAGGGGGCTTCAGGGTGGGGGATGGGGAAAGGGAATAACATCTGAAATGTAAATAAATAAAATATCCAAAAAAAAAAGGAGCAATGTTGAACCATGTAGTATTAGCATTTCTAATAAATCCTGAGTGGAGTTGCTTCCCACTTCAATGGTTTATTTTCTGAAAAGAACAACCCACGTGCAGCCTTTATATTTTTATATGCCTTGTGCAACATGACAATAGCTGGGCCTTGCTTCCATGCTGCTAGAATCTACCTCCCACTGATAATTCTGAGTTACTAACTAATTTCTATGTTCCATCTTGGCCACTCCTGACTGAATTGAGGAACCCTTTGCCATGGTCTTTCCTGGCTCCTTTACATGGAGGTTCTATCTCTTTGTTCTGCACTCTTCTCAGTAGTGCTGTCTCTCCTTCTCTTCTTCCCTCTTCAAGGTCCCAAACCCTGGAAACCTAAAACCATGCCTCTTTCTTTTTTTCCCAGCTATTGCCTGCTGGCATCTTAATTACCAATCAGAATTAATTAGGGGCAGGATACCAGAAGCTACATGTATAGCCTCTCCTGCAAACAGTTTTGAGGGACACAATTAGCATTAGAATGCAAGCAGCTACAGAACTGCCTCAAAGATTCAAGGAATTTAAAGCAGACACAAAGAAATAGCTCAACGAAATCAAAGAGGAAGAGCTAAAGAATAATAAATGCTTAGATGATGCCCAAGAAACTATAACACTTATGAAAATGACAAAGACAATCCAGAAGTTGAAAATGCAATTTAATAAAGATATAGAAACATTTAAAAAAGATTCAAATGAAAATGAAGATGTACTTGAAAACCATAGCCCAAATAAGAAACCCAAAGAAGAACCTTACAAGTAAAACAACTCAAGTGAAATATCAGGAATGAAGGATAAAATAGAAGATCTAGGCCAAATAAGCAAGAGACATGAAGCTTGCCCCCCCCTTCCAAATACAAGAAAGAAACACAAAGGAAATGTGGGACATCATTAATAAAAGCTTTTGAATTTTAGGTATAGATACAGGAGAAGAATCCCAAGTCAATGACATAGGATAGATCTTCAAGAAGATCACAGAAGAAAACTTTCCCAAACTAAGGAAATATACCCATACAAAGACACAGAAAACATCACATAGGATCAGAAAAGAAATCCTCATGGCATGTCATAATTAAAATACTAAGTATACACAGAAAAGAAAGTGTATTGGCACCTTCAATACACAATCCTGCTCTCATGAGCAGTGATATTATTGGTTATTTTATTAAAAAACATAACATCAGAATTTAGAAAGCTCCATCATCACTAAAAGTGACCAATAGCTTCTCTTCCTTCTTCCCAAGTCCTGCTGGGTCAATCATCCTATAACCTTATTTTTTTCACTACAAAGCACAATTTTAGCAAGTCAAAAATAAATGTCTATCCAAGCATGTCCTGTAGATATGAACACATACCCAGCTGGTAGCAAATGTGATTATATAGTTATGCAAGGTGAGAGACAGAATTAGGCAACACTTTTCTAATTGGTTCATTGTACCAAGGAATCCTTCCTGACATATACCTATCAATTACTGATATCATCTGTCCAAGAACCATTTTCAACTCTATTGATCAGATATAACTTCCCCATTTTCTAAGTTTTTGTTGATCAGACATAGCTTCCTCATTTTAGGTCTTTGTGGATCAGACATAGCTCTTTCAGAACAGTTACGCAAGCCAGACCAACCACTCTCCATAACTGCCACAGGCTTACACAGTGTGACTGTAGCTGTTTCTTTAGGGACATGATTACATGCCCCTAAATATCCAGGATTAATGGTCACATTCTGGGGCATCAATATGGGCAGAAAGAGGAGAGGAGGGTTTTACTCCTCAAAAGAATATTTAGAAAAACACAGAATCATCCACAGAGCTTTCAGCTTATGAAATCCTTGCTTTGTCCATGACTGAAAAAGTGAAACAAAATTTGCTATGGGTATAGACAACATAGCAAAAGCAAGGAAAGCTGGAGGCACATGTGGTCTAGGTAATAAGCACAGAGGCCACCAAATTTACCACAGGTCCTTGCATGTGGGAAGGGTATTCCAGAGACCTTGCCACAATAGAATTTCATCAGTGAAGTACTTATATGCTGTTCCATGAAGATGCTGCATGGCTACTGTCAAAACAAAAACAAAAACAAAAGCAAACCAACCTTCCCTAGACTCAAACCAAATGAAAACAAAATGATCCCCTTATACCCCCAAGCTCTCAAACCAAACCAAACCAAACCAAACCAAACCAAACCAAACCAAACCAAACCAAACCAAACCAAACCAAACCAAACCAAACCAAACCA
>NW_021604647.1:2259466-2365705 GCF_004785775.1 Grammomys surdaster | reverse complement strand
CAAACCAAACCAAACCAAACCAAACCAAACCAAACCAAACCAAACCACCCAAATTGTACATCATCCAAAAGAATTGCAAAACGTGCAACTAGGGAAAATCAAACCAAAACAATTTTGAGATCTCATCTGAGCTCAGTGCTAGTGGCAAAGATTAATGGAACAACTGGTAAAAAATGCTAGGGGGGAGGGGGAAAGACAACCTTCATTCACTCTTGGTGGGATTGCAAATAGGTATGCCACTGTGGAAATCAGTTTGAAGAATTCTCCAAAACTAAAAATAATTTACCATATGACCCTTGGCCACTATACCACTTCATTGAGGGTTACATTATCATCATTTACAAATGTGAATTCTACAAGACAAAAAAGAAAATATTAACTCAGAAAATATATCATAAATATCATAGAGATGACTAGGGCTTATTATTTTCATTTTTATTTAGTAATTTCAGAGACAATGTCATTTTTAAAAATAAAATATATCCATTGCTTGTTGAATATGTAAGCAATAAATCACAAAAGTTTATAATCTTTCATAAGTAATGTAGCAATGTAAATATTTCTTGTATCAACTCTCAGAAGTTGTTGACATATATGTCATTTAGATGTAACTAGAAAATTTTTTGTTCCTAGTCGAATAGACTTTCAAGCTTTGGAGGATGATTAAGGGACCTTAAATCAACAGAGTTATGTTGTCATAGAAGAGCGTAGACTGATTATAAACGGCAGGAGTTAACAGCAGCTCAGCCTGCAAGGTCCAAAGATTAAGAGAATACTATTAAGATTATGACAAACAGTTCATTTCTACCTTAAAATTTCAGAGGTTCAATTCTAAAGTTCTTTACCAATGGGATGGAGGGATTTGGCTTTGTCTCAGTCTGACTTTGTAGATCCAGGAAAACAAATGATAGTGTTTTTTTTTTTTCTCTTTAGAATGATTCTCAGTTTCATGAGGTCCTATTTATTAATTGTTGATCTTAGTGCCTGTGCTAATACTATTCTGTTCAGAAAGTTTTTTCAAGACTGTTTTTCACTTTCTCTTTTTTCAGGTTCAGTGTATGTGACCTTATGATGAAGTCTTTGATGTATTTGGAGTTGTGCATGGTGATAAATATGGATCTGTTTGCATCTTCTACATGCAATCACCCAATTTAGCTAGCTTTGTTTATTGAAGATGTATTTTTCTTAGCATATGTTTTTGACATCTTTAAAATCAGATATCCATAGATGTGTGGATTTATATCTAGGTCATCAATTCAGTTCCATTGATCATTGTGTCTGTTTTTATGCCAATGCCATGCTGTTTTTATACCATAGCTTTGTAATACAATTTTAGGTTAGAGATACCTTCAATGATTTTTTTGTTATTAGGATTTTTTTCTGTGTGCTTTGTGTCTTCATATGAAGATGAAGATTATCCTATCAATTTCGGTGAAGAATCTTGTTGGAATTTTGATGGGGATTGCATTCAATATGTAGATTGCTTTTGGTAGGATGGCCATTTTCCTCTAGTCTGCCAATGTATAAACATGGGAGATCTTTCAATCTTCTGATATCTTTTCCAATGTCTTTCATGCTTTAAAGTTTTTTATAAGTCTTTCATTTGTTTGGTTAGAGCTACCCCAAAATATTTTATGGTTTTTTTTTGAGCCTACTCTCAAAGGTGTTGCTTTCCTGATTTATTCCTCTGTCATTAATATATAGGAAGGCTACTAATTGTTCTGTTTTAATATGGCGTTCTGCTATTTTCTGCAAAAGTTTATCTGTGTAGGAGTTTCCTGGTAAGGTTTTTTAGGGTCACTTATGAACACATCATGCTATCTTCAGAGATCCTTTTACTTCTTCCCTCACTATTTATATCCACTTGATCTCCTTCAGTTGTCTTATTGCTCTAGCTAAGACTTCAAGTACTTGAAAAAGGTATGGAGAGAGTGAACAGCCTTGTTTCTGATTTTGCTAGAAATGCTTTGAGTTTCTTTCCATTTAAGTTGACGTTGGATACAGCCTTGTTGTAAATTGTCTTTACTATTTTGAGGTGTATCCCTTGTGCCTTTAGTCTGTTTAAGACTTTTTTCATGAAAGGATGTTGAATTTTGTCAAAGGCCTTTCTTGAGTGTAATGAGATGATCATGTTTTCGTTTTTGTTTTGCTTTCAGTTTGTATATATGGTGGATTACATTTACGGATTCTCATATATTGAACCACAATCACTGCATCTTGGTAATGAAGCCTACTTGATCATGGTAGATGATCTTTTTGATGTGTTCTTGAATCCTGTTTACAAGAATTTTACTGAGTATTTTTGTATCTGCATTCATAATGGAAATTGGTTTGTAGTTTTCTTTCATTGTTGTGTCTTTATGTAGTTTAAGTATCAGGGTAACTGTGTCTTTGTAAAAAGAATTGGACAATGTTTCTTTTGTCTTTATTTTCTAAAATAATTTGAGGAGTATTAACACTAATTTTTAGAAAATCTGGTAGAAATCTGTGATAAAATCATCTTTCCCTGGGATTTTATTGGTTGGTGAACTTTTAATGATTGCTTCTTTTTCATTGGGGGCTGTTTAAATTGCTTATCTGGTCTTGGTTTAGCTTTTTTGGTAGATGGTATACACCAAAAAGAAGTTCCATTTCTTTTAGATTTCCCAATGTGGTGATGTGTAGGTTATTAAAATATGTCCTTATGATTCTCTGTATTCCTCAGTGTCTGTTGTTTTGTTACCCCTTCATCTCTAATTTTGTTAATTCGGATCTTCTCCATTCACCTTTTAATTAATTTGAAGAAGAGTTTGTCTTGTTGCTTTTCTCAAAGAACCAACTCTTTGTTCCATTGATTCTTTGTAAACTTTGATATGGTTCCTTTCTATTTTATTGATTTCAGCCCTAAGATTTATTTCTTGCTGTCTACTCTTTTAAAGGCATTATTTTTTCTTTTTGTTATAAAGATTTCAGGTATACTGTAAAGTTACTAATATGAGTCCTCTCTAATTTTTTTTTTTTTATGCAGGCACTTAATGCTATGAAATTGCTTCTTGGAACCACCTTATTTGTGTTCCAAAGTTTGCGTGTGTTGTTTCCATTTTCATTCGATTCTAAAAGTTCTTAATTTTTCTTCACCCATTTCTTCAGAAAGTAGTGAGTTTTTCAGTTTTTATGAGTTAGTAAGCTCTCTGTCGCTTCTATTGTGGTAGATATCCAGCTTTACTCTATGGTTGTTACATATAATGCAGGATGTTATTTTAATTTTCATATATCTGTTGAGACTTTCTTTGTGTCTGAAATATAGTCAATTTTGGACAAAGCTGCTGAGAAGAAGGTATATTCTTCTGTGTTTTTGGCTGAAATGTTCTGTAAATATCTCTTAGGCCAATTTGGTTTATGATATCAGAATCAGTATTTCTGTTTTGTTTTTGTCTGGATGGCTTATCTATTGGTGGCAGTGAGGTCTTGAAGTGATCCACTATCATTGTGTAAGGATCAATGTGTGATATTAGCTGTAGTAATGTCTCTTTTATAAACTTGAATGCCCTTGTGTTTGGTGCATAGATGTTAGAATTGAAATATCTTCTTGATAATTTTTTCCTTTGATCAATCTATAGTATCCTTCCCCATCTCTTTGTATTTGTTTGGTTTGTAGTCTAGTTTGTTGTATACTAAAATGACTATGCCAGCTTTTCTCTTGGGTCCATTTACTCTGAGTATCTTTTCCATACTTTTACCTTGAGGTGATCTATGTTCTTGATGATAAGCTATGTTTCCTGGATACAGCAGATTGCACCTGTTTTCATATCCACTTTATTAGTATGTGCCTTTTTGTTGTTGTGTTGAGACTATTGATATTGTAAATTATAAATGAGCAGTGTTTACTGATTGTTTTGCTGTTGGGATGCGGGGCTTTTTCCTGCCTCTTTTTACATTCTGGTCTGAGATTTTTTATTACTTGTGTTTTCTTGGGTGTAGTCAACATTTTCTGGTTGAAAGTTTTCTTCTTGTGCCTTCTGTAGATCTGGATTTGTAAATAGATATTATTTAAATTTGATCTTACCATTGAATGTCTTTTGTTTTTCATTTACTGTGATTGAAAGTTTTGCTGGGTATAGCACTATGCGCTGCCATCTGTAGTCTTTTAGAGTTTGGAGAACATCTTTTCCAGGCTCTTCTGGCTTTTAGGGTCTCCATTGAAAAGTCAGATGTTATTTTAATATGGTCTGCCTTTATAGGTTAATTGGTCTTTTTCAGCTTTTTTCTTTGGTCTGTAAATTTAGTGTTTTAATTCTTATGTATCATAGAGAGTTTTTTCTGATCTAGTCTATTTGGTGTTCTGTATTCTTCTTGTACTTTAATAAACACCTTCTTCTTTAGGTTAGCAAAAATTTCTTCTATGATTTTGCTGAAAATACTTTCTGGGCCTTTGATCTGAGCTGCTGCTGCTTCTTTGCTTTCTCTTCCTCTTCTTCTTCCTTCTTCTTCTCCTCTTCCTCCTCCTCATCCCCTTTCCCTTCTTTCTATTATTTGTAGATTCTGTCTTTTCCTGTTGTGCCAGATTTCCTGGCTGTTTTGTACCTATGTGTGTGTGCCTGCATGCCCATGTGCATGTGCGCACGAGTGTGTGTGTATGTGTGTATGTGTATGCATGTATGTATGTGTATAAATATCAAAATTATATACATTTATTATATATAATTAAAGTTGTCTACCTTATTCCATGGGTGGTGTAGTCAGTGGGGGTCCATGGAGAGAGTGCCTAGGTTGTTGGTGACTAAAATTGAGGGATTCAGTGAGGTAGGAAGGTTGTGGGAAAAGTTTTGCTTAGTTCCCTGGGAATAGGAACAGGGAGGAAGGAGAGACCACAGAGCTGAAGAGAAAACTAGGGAATTAGAATTGGAGGATGAGTAGGAATGAAGATTACTTACCTGTTATTGGGTGAAAAAAAGGGATTAGGTGAGGAAGAAAGGCTGTTGGAGATCTGCTTAACCAGTTTCCTAATGTCAAGGCTAGTTGAGAGTCTGATCCTCAGGAGACTTGTTAGGAACCTTTGTTTCGTTAAACCTTTTACCACTGTGCCATCTGCTAGACATGAGTCAAGGCCTCTTTGACCACTTTATTTCCTTAAGAGGCATATGGAGCATGTCTGTATTGATTCCTTTTATACTTGCCACAACCTGTCCTCTGAGATATTCATGGTCTCTCTGAAAGATATCTCATAGGCATCTAGAACCTAGTTGACTTTTAAATATGGGCCAACTCTTGACATCTATGCATGTACTAGTATAGATCTCTATGTATGGTTACTGAGCACCCAGAGGTCAATCATATAATCATTAAAGAGCAATCCTTGCTTTTAAAATGTAGCTGTTGCATGCCACTTAGATAAAACTTGACAGAGATTTTTTTTTGTTTAATAAAGCCTAATGTAAGACTTTGTTTCTTAATTAGAAACCTGACAAGTTTAGTAGAGAACAAAAGCAAGTATTTTCATAAAACAAGACTTTTGTTCTGTTAGCAAATTAATTACATAAGGAAATCTGGAAGTAAAGGGCTAAGTTATTTTCCCAATCTGCAGACATGGAATAGCAGAGCCTCGAGGATCACCTTCAGATGAGAGCAGCAATCTATGAAGGTGAGGCTGCACCCTGGACCAGGGCCTTGCATAGCCTGAAAGCATCTTTCTTTTCTAAGCAATAGGGATTCTTTTTAAGACCACATAAGGAATCAGAGTGGAAACAATTACATCTTGATTAAGCCTTTTTAAACTATTTACCTCTAAATTTTACTCCTAGAATTTATTCCTAAATTTTTAGTTATATTATAAACTAGAAAGAATTTGGGCTAGCTTTGAAGTCTCAATTAATGTCCACTGATTCATAAGCCAATCCCTATCATGTAAACAATATAGAAAGATAAGCACATGCAAACACACAACTATGTATATTGTAGTTTGGTTCTTTGTTACTATAATAAGACACTAACCAAGAGTAACTCAGGAAGGAAAGAATTTACTTGGTCCTACAGGTTATAATGCATCATCATGGGAAGCCAAGTCAGGAACACAAGGCAGAAATCTGGAACAGAAACTGAGTCAGAGACCATGGGGACCACTGCTTACGAGAGGAAGTTCACTTTCTCTGGATGTTCAGCTAGCTTTGTTTACACAGTCCAGGCCTGGATGTAGATGGCTACAGAGGAATGGCACTGCTCACAATGGGATAGGGTCTCCCATATTACTTGAGAATCATGAAAATACCACACAGACATGCCCATAGGCCATGAAGAGAGTCTCTCAGTTAAAGGTCTCTCTTTCCAGGTGTTTTAACCATGGAGATTAGCCAGAGCAGTATACAACAATAGATGTTTTAAAAAAATGCCAAAGATTTTGTATCACTTATCAATTTTAAGGTAGTAACCCTAAATCCAAATTTTTCAGTTTTAGAAATATGATTTTTAATATAAAGTAGAAGACTCTATTTCAAAGACATGAAGCCTAACCTGATTACTGATAAGAGTTTATGGATGCTGAGCAGGAACCAACAGCTTGCTTTTAAAATTAATAATTTCTTTCTCTTTAGCTTAGATTAGACAAGAATCTCAAAAAACTGGTTTTTGAAATACAACAGAACAAGTAGTTAGAAAATGGCCTTTGCCTCTTAATGATAAAAACTAAAATTTATATCAAAATGTAAGGTTCTAGTTATTATTATCTTAAGACTTAATAATAGCTGCCTCTGTCATATATGGGGTAATCTAATCTGTTTGTAGGTGCTATTCTTTATTATTGGTAACCCCAAAATATCTGCTATGAAAAAAATTAACAGAGATAGTCAACAGACATATATATCTATGATTTTGCATAACTTAGTGCTTTAGCTAGTTCCTCAACCTGGAACTGACCTTAAAACCTGCATGTAATTAAAATGGTATAAAAGCAAAAAGGAGGAAGGGGGATAGGATGGAGGGTTTCTGAGGGTGGGGCGAGGAAAGGGGATGACATCTGAAAAGTAAATAAATAAAATATCCAGTAAAAAAAAGGGAAAGTTCATATTTAGCATTTTATGTTAGTAGTATTTTTGAATTCTTAAGCCTTCATGTGAGAAGTAGACGTTATTGGGAATTCATTGAAGATCCTAGTCTTCATAGCCCTGCATTGCTTCCTGCCTCAGTCCCTTCTCCAAACCTTTGGGTGATGCACCCTAAGCCACCCATCCAGTCAGTGACACCAGCCATGCTATCTACCAGGGATCATATAACTGTACTTGGTAAGGACCCAGGTAGCCTAGATTCTCTCTCCCCCAATCCATTCTGGTCTCCCTGGGGAGCCTCTAATTCTGCAACTTCCATCTGCTTACACCTGCCTCCCAGACAATCTCCATTCCTTGGAACTTCATACTGACATCAGCTCTATTTCCCACCCATGACTCTGTAGCTACCATAAGTAATAGAGGCACAGCAGCATAGACCCAGATGGGCTATCTGTGCTCTCTTCCCTTCAGTTGCCTATGTCACACTCAACATTCAAGGTTTCCCTGGACTCCACATCCTGCGCCCACGTCCAGTCTAGTGAATTTCTTGAATCTGAGTATACTCATATCCCATTCTATTCACCAGACCTAGCCCACCCAAGCTGCACCAAACAAAATATCTTATTTCAGACTTGTTCCCATGGGAACATTTTAGTGTTCCATCCTGTGAGAGTCTAAGAGCAACTGAGAAGCTAGGCCTTGTTTTTTGTTTTTAAATTTATTTATTTTTCTTTCATGTTTAAGTGTGGACACCTGCAGGTATGTCTGTATACTGCATACATGCAGTGCTTGAGGAGGCTGGAATAGGGCATTGATTCCTAGAACCAGAGCCACAGGCAGCTTTGAGCTACCATGTTAGTTTTGGAGATTAGTCTGGGTCTCCTGGAAGATCAGCCAGTACTCATAACCTCTGAGCCATCTCTCCAGTCCTAAAGCTTATTCCCCCCTCCTCATTTTTTTCTCACAGCATAGGAGAGGGTTCAATTGAATTCTAATTGCATCCATTTGGACAAACAGGTTTACCTCCTTATGCTTAAAGTCTTTTATTATTTATTTTACAGGATGGAGTTAAGCACAGTCTTGTAAGGATAAACATGGAGATGTTCTTAGGTTGGTGCCAAGCTCTCTGTTAGCATCTGACCCTCAGCTATAGTTATCCATCATCCATCCTCTGGAAGATAAGAAGATGAACCCAGGCCTTAAGCTTCAGAGACGCTCTTCTGCCACCAATTGAAATGGTGAACTTTAGTTGACATTGTGGAGATGAACCTTAGGACTGTGCTTAATTTTAAGGAATAGAGAAAAGAAAACCATCCTGGTTTAAAAAGAAAATAGTTCACTCATTTAATATCTTTGCAAATAGGAAGAGCTGTCCTGGAATCAGCAGGATCTACCATGGTGACATACTGTCACCTAGTGGGCATTAAGAGAAAAAGGCACGATTTTTGTCTTGAAATTCTAATTTATCAAAAATATTTATTTTGTTAAAGCTACTTTAAATTCACTGAAAGGTTTATTTGATAAATTTCACTCAATATATTTAATCAGAATTAAAGTTTAGAATTATAAAATTATCAAAACTATATTCCCTAAACCATGCAGAGTTTATGTCGTGTGAGCTAGAGCATTTGTCTACGAAGGTCTGAGGTTCACTTTTCTCATTCCTCTCACCCAATCCCAGTTAACAGGCTACTTATTTTGCCACACAGCCTGGAAGTGCCTTTGAGGCTCAGGGAACATCTTTTTTTTTTTTTTTTTTTTTTACCAGCTGCTGGCTTTTAGGACAGCCATTCTCCACATATTGCAAGAATGTACCTATCCTTTAAAAGTTTGCTGTTTTCAAGACAAACAAACAAATAAAAATCACAACAAAACAAAAAACCCATAAACCACCAACCATCAATATCAACCTGTCAAGCCTCTCCCCTGCCTCATGTGGTGTCTGTGTGAGTGCTTTAGTTTAAAACCATTGACTACTTTTATAACTGATTTCTTATCCTGAGTGTATATGAGATTGAGACATGGCAAATAAATCCAACACCCAAATAAGTATGCTAATATACTGGAATGACCAAAGCTGCCCCAAAGAGCCTTGCTTCCGTTTTACTATAGTGATTACTAGCCACAATCATCACAAGCATTATTTATTAAATTTCTATAATGAACAGGAATCTCATTTTTCTGAATTGCAGCTGATATTCTTAGCAGCATTGTAAACTAAGAATTATTTTGACTTTAGAGATTTTTTTAAAAAAGAAAATGTATACTCAAAAAGAGTAAATGACATCTCTATGATTACACAGACAGTGAGTGGCAGTGAGACTCAAACCCATGTCTGTTGACTTCCAGCACTGGATAGTGGCTGCCCCTCTGCTCACCTCCATGCGTTCTGGTGACTGGACAGATCCCATTTGAGGCTGTGTACCTTCAGTACTGTTAAAGCCTTCATACCCAAGACTCAGGGCAGGAGAACCTATGTCAGTGAAGCCAGGAGAGGACTAAATATGTAGGTAACATAGGATACAGCAAAGGCAGACTAGGAACTAGCAGGGGCAGGACAAGGGAGGGGCCATTGTGCAGGGTCTTTGGCCTGATGATAATAACTGTCATGGACTAGATGCCTCTGAGCTACACTGTACTCCTTATATTCTTGCACTTGAACTTCAGGGTGCTTCCCAAGATTTACAGATTCTGATAATTCTGGGTCTTCTGGGAGCCATGGTGAAACCAGGTGAATAGAGTATTGTTTCATTACCAAAATCATTGGGGAGACTGAGGTCCAGAACATTTGCATGTTGAGATGTTGTGACCTCCCTAGCCTCACCTCCTGCATCATATTTTCAGCTCTGTTCTGTAGAGTAGAACAGATATTGCAGATGGGAAAGAACAGGATGAGGTAGACTGAGTGTAAGAGGAAATACTGCCCCATATGCTTTCATTTTAACTTTATTGGCCTTTTTAAAATATGTATACATTATGTTGGGGTATAAAGTGTGAACTTTTCTATGGAAACCTAATTCTAGATCAGCTTGGGGTCCTATTTATCTCCACATTTATAGAGGAAGTGGAAGAGCAGTTAAGGCCACTGGCCTTTCTTACTGAACAAGGCAGTTTCTTTCACTGTCTCTGTCACAAGTGGCACAGATAGAGGGAGGTAAACCCTGAGTCCCAGCACAACTTTTTATATAAGTTCAACATTTTTTTTTATTTTTTAGAGTGGACATGGCCAAGATAAGCCCTAGAATAGTTGAACTAAGTGCCTGACAGCCCTTCCCTCCTTTGTCCTGGCTTCCCTATGATCTTTCTCCTGCAGGGAGGGAGTCAGTAACAGAGATCAGTGCCTCCAGCTCAGGGCATCCCTGGCCCCAGGGCTCAGTCTTCTAAGCAGCTGGAATGCCTTAGGTCTCCATTTCTATAATTTCTTGCCAACTCTTCCCTCCTTGGAATGAGAGTGACCAAGGTAAACTTGCACCCTGTTTGTCAGCAGGTGGCTCTATGGTCCCTGGCAGCTCAACATTGTAGACTTTTCTGGATCATAGAGTGTTGGTGACAGAGGACAAGTCTCCTTGAATTCTTTTTTTTCTGTTCTTTTTTTTATTGGATGTTTTATTTACATTTCATATCTTGTCCCCTTACCCCATCTCCCACCCACCCAGGAACCCCCTATCCCCTCACCCCTCCTCCTTCTTCTCTGTAGATGTAACCCCTACCTACCACCCCACTCCCACCTCCCCACCCTCAAAATTCCCACCCTCTGGGGCATCCAGCCTTCATGAGGTCAAGGATCTCTTCTTCCACCTATGCCCAGCAGGACCCTCCGCTCTTACTAGTCAGCTGAAGCCATGGATCCCTCCCTGAGTGCTCCCAGGCTGGTGGTTTAGACCCTGGGAGCTGTGGTTGGTTGGTATTGTTGCTTTCCTCATGGGGCCACAAACCTTTTCAGCTCCAATGGCCTTCACTCTGACTTCTCCATTGGGAACCCCATTATCAGTTCAATGGCTAGTTGTGAGCATCTGCCTCTGAGTTTGTCAGACTCTTGAAGACCTCTGAGGAGACATCCATATCAGGCTCTTATCAGCATGCACTTCCTGACTTCCACATCAGCATCTATCTTTGGTGACTGCACGTGGGATGGATACTCAGGTGGAATGGTCTTCAGACAGCCCCTCCTTCAGTTTCTGTCCCTCACTTTGTCTCCATATTTGCTCCCTTGAGTATTTTGTTGCTCCTTCTAAGAAGGACAGAATCACCCCCACTTGGTCTTCTTTCTTTATGGGCTTCATGTGGCCTGTGAGTTGCATCTTGGGCATTTCAAGGGTCTGGGCTAATATCCAATAATCAGTGAGTGAATACCATGTGTGTTCTTTTGTGATTGGCTCACCTCACTCAGGATGATAATTTCTAGTTCCATCCATTTACCTAGGAACCTCTTGAATTCATTGTTTTTAATAGCTGAGTAATACTCCATTGTGTAAATATACCACATTTTTTGAATCCATTCCTCAGTTGAAGGACATCTGGGTTCTTTCCAGCTCCTGGCTATTATAAATAAGGCTGCTATGAACATAGTTGAGCATATGTCCTTGTTATATGTTCAAGCATCTTCTGGGTATATGCCTAAGAGTGGTATAGCTGGATCCTCAGGTAATGCTATGTCCAATTTTCTGAGGAACCGCCAGACTGATTTCCAAAGTGGTTGCATCATCTTGCAGTCCCACCAACAATGGAGGAGTGTTCCTCTTTCTCCACACCCTTGCCAGCATCTACTATCATCTGAGTTTTTAATCTTAGCCATTCTGACTGGTGTGAGATGGAATCTCAGGGTTGTTTTGATTTGCATTTCCCTGACGACTAAGGATACTGAACATTTCTTTAGGTGCTTCTTGGCCATTCAAGTTTCCTCCATTGAAGATTCTTTGTTAAGCTCTATACCCCATTTTTTAATAGGGTTATTTGGTTGTCTGGAGTCTGATTTATTGAGTTCTTTGTATATGTTGGATATTAGCCCTCTATCAGATGTAGGATTGGTAAAGATCTTTTCCCAATTTGGTGGTTGTCGTTTTGTCCTATTGATAGTGTCCTTTGCCTTACAGAAACTTTGCAATTTTATGAAGTCCCGTTTGTCAATTCTTGATCTTAGAGCATATGCCATTGGTGTTCTGTTCAGGAACTTTTCTCCTGTGCCCAAGTATTCGAGGCTCTTCCCCACCTTCTCTTCTCTTAGTTTCAGTGTATCTGGTTTTATGTGGATGTCTTTTATCCACTTAGACTTGAGCTTTGTACAAGGAGATAAGAATGGATTGATTTTCATTGTTCTACATGTTATCCTCCAGTTGAACAAATGGTGATTTGTTGAAAATGCTGTCCTTTTTCCACTGGACAGTTTTAGCTCTTTTGTCAAAGATCAAGTGACCATAGGAGTGTGGGTTCATTTCTGTGTCTTCAATTCTATTCCATTGATCTTCCTGCCTGTCTCTGTATCAATATCAGGTAGTTTTTATCACTATTGCTCTGTAGTACAGCTTGAGGTCAGGGATGGTGATTCCTCCAGAAGTTCTTTTATTGTTGAGAATAGTTTTCTCTATCCTGGGTTTTTTGTTATTCCATATGAATTTGAGAATTTCCTTTTCTAACTCTGTGAAGAATTGAGTTGGGATTTTAATGGGAATTCCATTGAATCTGTAGATTGCTTTTGGCAAGATGGCCATTTTTATTATATTAATTCTGCCAATCCATGAGAATGGGAGATCTTTCCATCTTCTGAGATCTTCGATTTCTTTCTTCAGGGACTTGAAGTTCTTGTCACACAGGTCTTTCACTTGCTTGGTTAGATTCTGCCTCCCAAGTGCTGGGGTTAAAGGCATGCACCACCACCGCCTGGCTTGAATTCTTTTCAGGAAGACTTTTTCCCCCATATTCACTGATGTTCCTGACATCAGTAGACACCAGTGTAGGACAAACACCTAAACATGTCTCATGTGGGATTTCCTACAAGGGGCAAACACCCCTGAGCCAGGTTCATCTGCTATCATCCCTTACCAATATCTCAAGTAGAGATTGACTATTTATAGCTCTAACAAGATTCACAAACCCAAGTAACTTAAACCTACAACAAATGATTACAGTTTTTTGTGGATAGCTAAGTAGTTCTGGGTGTCTTACTAGCATCCAAGAAAGCTGCTAGTAAGCATTGCATATTTCTGGAACTTCATTTCATCACATCTTGCAAGAGTGGCTGAAATTTGTCTCTCAGTCCCTGGGCCACATCAGCTCCCACCCAACCCAAGAAGCAGAAATTACTTTAGATTTTTCCTTTAAGAGTATTTCTTCCACTTTTGAGATTATAATTTAATTATACCATTCCTTCTTCCTTTTCCTCCTTCTAAATCCTTCTATATACCTTTCCTTGCTCTGTTTCAAATTCATGACCCTGTTTTTCATTAACAGTTATTGTGTGGTTATATATTCATATATATATATATATATATATATATATGTATATATTCATGAATATAGCCTATAACCTACTCAGTCTGTATGTTACTTGTATATATGTATTTCAGAGCTGACTACTTGGTATTAGGTAACCAATTGGTTTGCTCTTCCCTGGAAAAGACTGTTTCTTCTGCTCCCAGTATTTCGTAGCTGTCTGTAGTTCTTTGTGTAAGGCTGAGGTCTAATAGGCTTTCCATGCTCCACTTCAATGTCTATTGTTGTAGTCTTTGTTCAACTTATTCTTAGGCAGTCATATTGGTGAGACTTTATGAGGGAGTCTTACATTCACTTGGAAAGATGTTGTTTACTGCCGAGGAATGCATTCCACCACTGCACCCTTAGGTTATTATGGCATGTTGGTTGTTGTGACTATTGGTTGCTTTTGGTACCAAGAGTTCTCAGGGAGGAGGCTTCCTAATCAGCTCTAGTTCAGGGATCTCTGGACTTTCTGTCTGAGCATTATAGATTCTTCTTTAGAACAACCAATGATTCTGGGAGCCCTTTTTTCCTAAGATCAAACAATGAGAAATGCCATCTCACTGAAAGTTAGTATACAAGTTAGATATAGTGAGGCTGTATTCATGAGACAGCATTGCTTGCTGCTGTTAGCAGAGGCACCAGCTAAAATCCTTCTATGTGCCCAATTCTTTACTTGGCTCCTCAAGGAAGCTCCTTTGCAGGTATCTTATCACCATGGAAACATGTAGAGGTGGTGAAGAAGCACAAACTATGGAAAAGGAGAAGAATACTCTGAGTGAAACTTTCTTCTTGCCTTTCTCATGCCCTTCCTTGTTGCCAACATTCATCAACTGCCCCTCTCTCCTCAGCTCCTTTCCCTCTCTTTTCAGGATTCTCCTCATTAACACCTGGCTTGTTTAGGAAACTGAGTTTTATACGCCACCCACTACCACCTTCTTGACAGTGCTGGGTTCCTGTCACTACTAATGGATCCTGATGGGAAGAAACTCCATTGATGAACATGGATGTCATCCAGTAGGCCTTGACTGGGTCAAGGCCATTCCCTCATTGCTAATATAAGGTTTACTCTTGTCCCCACACCTCATTTAGTGCATTTTTTCCAGTTGAATAACAGGTGTGAAAACACTAGCTTCAAGTCTATTTTCCTGGAGAGGAGAAAAGTTCCAAAGGTAATGATGGAAATGATATAAGAAAGATCAGTGTAGAAGAAGAGAGAAAATCTAACCACTGGATAGTCAGGTTAGTGGATCTCTGACTTTCTTCTTGATGTTTTAGGGCCACAAGTGTCATGGAGGAGGGTTTCAAGGTGTTGTCTGGCTCTCCCATTTCTGTGTGTGAAGGAGGTAAAGACTGATGGCTTGGTGCAGGTAGTGTCGGTGAGGGCAGGACAGGAGAAATCCTGCCCTTGACTCTCATGGCAGATGACTATCATCCCTACCTGGATGTGGGTTGTTCTCAGGAGAAGGAGGCAGCAGTATGGACTTGGCCATGGGCACTTAAGGTGAAGAACAGACTCTGCATCCTGCCCCAGTTGAGGTTTTTGACTCACTCAAAGCACAATACACTCTGAGAAGCTCAGACAGGGGCTTCTTGGTTGTGAGTTTTGACATGTGGGCCCAGATAAATTGTTGCTCAATCTGGGCTATGTAGTATAGGATGTTTAGTAGCAATTTTAGCCTCTTTCCACTAATCCTCCATAAGATGTCTCCACATCTTTCATCTGCTTATAAATTATGAAAATCAAACTGCCTTTATACACTGCCAAATTTCTTTGAGATGGGATGGAAATCAGTTAACACTTTCCCGTTCATTCTGAAAACTTGGCTGGGATGACTTTATGCAGATTGGTCATGTACAGACAATTATAGCTGCTGTGAGTGCTTGTGGGCAATGGTGCTGTCAAGTCTGGCAAATATTGATTCATTGCAGATGTCTGCTCTGTTGGACTCTTCCAACCTTTTTGCTGTCTTCCATGATGATACCTGAGCCTTAAGTATGTGTGCATGTGGGACATAGATGTCCCATTAAGAGCTGAGCCCTCGAGGGACTTCCAGTCTGGGCCTGAGCATAGAGCAGGTCACAGGCAGCAGCTCCGTACCCAACTCCAGAAAACTGAGAGAAAGAGGGACTCCCAGGAGCTTTAACTCAGGCAGCATCCCAGGTAAGGAAAAAGCAGCACTTGCCCCAAACAGGGAGCAACTGGGACCCACTGGGACCCAGGAATTCACTCCTGGCCCGGAGCACGGACTCCGTCTGGTCTGGGCTCCAAGCACTCGCAGATCAGGGGAGGCAGCTCTGCACCCAATCTCACAGAATCCAGAGGAAGCGGGGCTCTCAGGACATCTCTGCCAAGCAGTATCTTAGGCTAGGAGGTGGCAATACTTGCCCCCAAACAGTGAGCAACCGGGACACACTGGGATCCAAGAATTCACTCCTGGCCCAGAGTGCGGGTTCCTTCCAGTCTGAGCCTGAGCACTCGGCAGATCCCAGGAGTCAACTCTGCACTCAATCTCACAGAACCTAGAGGAAGCGGTGCTCTCAGTAGCTCTAATTCAAGCAGTATCTTAGGCTAGGAAGCAGCAATACTTGCCCCCAATCAGGGAGCAACCGGGACCCACAGGGTCCCAGGAATCCACTCCTGACCTGGAGCCCGGGCCCCTTCCAGTTTCTACCTGAGCACAGAGCACATCTTGGGCCTCAGGTCTAACCCCAACAGCAAAAGCCATCACAAACAGTTCTGACACAACCTAGATAATAGGAAAGACAGGCCCCAGTCAGAGACAGCACAGAAACCAGCACAAAGGTGATCCAGATGGCAAAAGGCAAGTGCAAGAACACAAGCACCAGCAACCCAAGGTATTTGCCATCATCAGAACCTAGTTCTCCCACATTAGAAAGTCCTGAACTCCCCATATCACCAGGAAAACAAGAACCAGATCTAAAATCACATCTAATGATGATGCTAGAAGACTATAAGAAGGAAATAAATAACACTATCAAAAAACTTGAGGAGAACACAGGAAAACAGGATGAAGTCCTTAAAGAAACACAAAAATCCTTTAAAGAATTACAAGAAAACACAAACAAACAGATGAAGGAATTGAACAAAACCATCCAGGACATAAAAATGGAAGTAGAAACAATAAAGAAATCACAAAGGGAGACTACCCTGGAGATAGAAAACCTAAGAAAGAAATCAGGAGTCATAGACACAAGCATCACCAACAGAATACAAGAGATAGAAGAAAGAATCTCAGGTGCAGAAGATACCTTAGAAAATATTGACACAACTGTCAAAGAAAATGCAAAATGCAAAAAGTTCTTAACACAAAATATCCAGGAAATCCAGGACGCAATGAGAAGACCAAACCTAAGGATAATAGGTATAGATGAGAGTGAAGATTCCCGACTTAAAGGGCCAGTAAATATCTTCAACAAAATTATTGAGGAAAACTTCCCTAACCTAAGGAATGAGATGCCCATAATCACACAAGAAGCCTACAGAACACCAAACAGACTAGATCAAAAACGAAATACTTCCCGTCACATAATAATCAAGACACAAAATGCACAAAACAAAGAAAGAATTTTAAAAGCAGTAAAGGAAAAAGGTC
Source organism: Grammomys surdaster (assembly GCF_004785775.1). Classification (NCBI taxonomy): domain Eukaryota; kingdom Metazoa; phylum Chordata; class Mammalia; order Rodentia; family Muridae; genus Grammomys; species Grammomys surdaster. The sequence continues at coordinate 2,348,601 of NW_021604647.1, read as the reverse complement.
AAGTAACATATAAAGGCAAATCTATCAGAATTACACCTGTCTTCTCACCAGATACTATAAAAGCCAGAAGATCCTGGACAAATATCATACAGACCATAAGAGAACATAAATGCCAGCCCAAGCTACTTGACCCAGCAAAACTCTAAATTACCATAGACGGAGAAACTAAGATATTCCATGACAAAATCGAATTTACACAGTATCTTCCCACAAATCCAGCTCTACAAAGGATAATAGCAGGAAAGCTCGAATACAAGGAGGGCAATTGTACCCTAGAAAGAGCAAGAAAATAATCCTTTCCCATCAAACCCAAAAGAAGATAACCACACAAACGATGTCTCCAGTATTAGCAAAAATGACAGGAAACAACAACACCCTCTCCTTAATATCTCTTAACATCAATGGACTCAATTCTCCAATAAAAAGGCATAGGCTAATGGACTGGATACGTAAACAGGACCCAGCTTTTTGCTGCTTACAGGAAACCCACCTCAGTGACAAAGACAGACACTACCTTCGAGTAAAAGGTTGGAAAACAATTTTTCAAGCAAATGGCCCTAATAAAAAAGCAGGAGTAGCCATTCTAATAGCGAATAAAATCGACTTTCAACTTAAAGCTATCAAAAAGGATAAGGAAGGCCATTTCATACTTGTCAAAGGAAAGTCAACCAACATGAACTCTCAATTCTGAATACCTATGTGCCAAATACAAGAGCATCGACTTTCATAAAAGAAACCTTACTAAAGCTCAATACACACATTGCACCTCACACAATAATAGTGGGAGACTTCAACACCCCACTCTCAGCAATGGGTAGATCATGGAAACAGAAACTAAATAGAGATACAGTGAAACTAACAGAAGTTATGAACCAAATGGACTTAACAGATATCTATAGAACATTTCACCCTAAAGCAAAAGAATGTACCTTTTTCTCAGCACCTCATGGTACCTTCTCCAAAATAGACCATGCAATTGGGCACAAGACAGGCCTCAACATATATAAAAAACTTGAAATAATTCCCTGCATCCTATCAGATCACCATGGTCTAAGGCTGGTCCTCAAAAATGACAAAGACAATGGAAAGCCCACATTCACATGGAAACTGAATAACACCCTACTCCTTGATAATCAGGTAAGAGAAGAAATAAAGAAAGAAATTAAATACTTTTTAGAATTTAATGAAAATGATGACACATCATGCCAAAATCTATGGGATACAATGAAAGCAATGCTAAGAGGAAAATTCATAGCTCTAAGTGCCTACAAAAAGAAACTGGAGGGAGCATACACTAACAGCTTGACAATGCACCTGAAAGACCTAGAACAAAAAGAAGCTAATACACCCAAGAGGAGTAGACTGCAGGAAATAATCAAACTCAGGGCTGAAATCAACCAAATAGATACAAAAAGAACTATCCAAAGAATCAATAAAACCAGGAGCTTGTTCTTTGAGAAAATCAACAAGATAGATAAACCCTTAGTTAGACTAATCAGAGCGCAGAGAGACAGTATCCAAATTAATAAAATCAGAACTGAAAAGGGTGACATAACAACAGAAACCGAGGAAATTAAAAAAAATCATCAGATCCTACTACAAAAGCCTACACTCAACAAAATTGCAAAATTTGGATGAAATGGACAATTTTCTAGATGAATACCAGTTACCAATGTTAAATCAGGACCAGATAAACCATCTAAACAGTCCCATAACCCCCAAAGAAATAGAAGCAATCACTAAAAGTCTCCCTACAAAGAAAAGTCCAAGACCAGATGGTTTTAGTGCAGAATTCTATCAGACCTTCAAGGAAGGCCTAATTCCAATTCTTTTCAAATTATTCCACAAAAAAAGAAACAGAAGGTACACTACCCAATTCATTCTGTGAAGCCACAATTATGCTCATACCTAAACCACACAAGACCTAACAAAGAAAGAGAACTTCAGGCCAATCTTTCTTATGAACATTGATGCAAAATTACTCAATAACATACTAGCAAACTGAATCCAAGAACACATCAAAACAATTATCCATCACGATCAAGTAGGCTTTATCCCAGGAATGCAGGGTTGGTTCAATATTCTGAAATCCATCAATGTAATCCATTATATAAACAAACTCATAGAAGAAAACCACATGATCATATCACTAGATGCTGAGAAAGCATTCGATAAAATTCAACACCCCTTCATGATAAAAGTCTTGGAAAGGTAAGGAATTCAAGGTCCATATCTAAACATAGTAAAAGCAATATACAGCAAACCAGTAGCCAGCATCAAACTAAATGGAGAGAAACTTGAAGCAATCCCACTAAATCAGGGAGTAGGCAAGGCTGCTCACTCTCCCCTTACTTATTTAATATAGTGTTAGAAGTCCTAGCCAGAGCAATTAGGCAACACAAGGAGGTCAAAGGGATACAAATTGGAAAGGAAGAAGTCAAAATCTCATTATTTGCAGATGATATGATAGTATACTTAAGTGACCCCAAAACTTCCACCAGAGAACTCCTAAACCTGATAAACAACTTTAGCAAAGTGGCTGGATATAAAATTAACTCAAGCAAATCAGTAGCCTTCCTCTACTCAAAAGATAAACTAGCTGAGAAAGAAATTATGGAAATGACACCTTTCACAATAGTCACAGATAATATAAAATACCTTGGTGTGAACCTAACCAGACAAGTAAAAGACCTGTATGACAAGAACTTCATGCCCATGAAGAAAGAAATCAAAGCAGATCTCAGAAGATGGAAAGATCTCTCATGCTCATGGATTGGCAGGATTAATATAGTAAAAATGACTATTTTGCCAAAAGCCATCTACAGATATAATGCAATCCCCATTAAAATTCCCACTCAATTCTTCACAGAGATAGAAAAAGCAATCTTAAGATTCATTTGGAATAACAAAAAACCCAGGATTGTGAAAACTACTCTCAGTAATAAAAGAACTTCTGGAGGAATCACCATCCCCGACTTCAAGCTGTACTACAAAGCGATAGTGATAAAAACTGCATGGTATTGGAACAGAGACAGGCAGGAGGATCAATGGAATAGAATAGAAGACCCAGAAATGAACCCCCATACCTATGGTCACTTGATCTTTGACAAAGGGGCTAAAACCATGGAGTGGAAAAAAGATAGCATTTTCAACAAATGGTGCTGGTCCAACTGGTGGTCAGCATGTAAAAAAATGCAAATTGATCCATACTTATCTCCTTGTACAAAGCTCAATTCCAAGTGGATTAAGGACCTCCACCTAAAACCAGCCACACTGAAACTAATAGAAGAGATACTGGGAAAAAGCCTGGAACACATAGGCCCAGGAAAAAACTTCCTGAACAGAACACCAATGGCCTGTGCTCTAAGACCAAGAATTGACAAATGGGACCTCATAAAGCTGAAAAGATTCTGTAAAGCAAAGGATACATTCAATAGGACAGAGCGGCAACCAACAGATTGGGAAAAGATCTTCACCAACCCTACATCTGATCAAGGGCTAATATCCAAGGTATACAAAGAACTGAAGAAATTAGACTCTAGACAATCAAAGAACCCTATTAAAAAATGGAGCACAGAGCTGAACAAAGAATTCTCAACTGTGGAAGCTCGAATGATTGAGAAGCACCTAAAGAAGTGTTCAGCATCCCTAGTAATCAGGGAAATGCAAATGAAAACAACACTGAGATTCCACCTCACACCAGTCAGAATGGCTAAGATCAAAAACACAGGTGATAGCACATGTTGGCGAGGATGTGGAGAAAGAGGAACACTCCTCCACTGTTGGTGGGATTGTAAACTGGTACAACCAGTATGGAAGGCAGTCTGGCGGTATCTCAGAAAATTGAACATAGTGTTACCTGAGGATCCAGCTATACCAATTCTGGGCATATGCCCAAAAGACCTTTCAACATACAACAGGGACACATGCTCCACCATGTTCATAGCAGCCTTATTTATAATAGCCAGAAGTTGGAAAGAACCCAGATGCCCTTCAACAGAAGAATGGATGAAGAAAATGTGCTACATTTATACAATGGAGTACTACTCAGCTATTAAAAACAATGAGTTCACAAAATTCTTAGGCAAATGGATGGAGCTGGAAAATATCATCTTGAGTGAAGTGACTCAATCTCAAAAGAACATCCATGGTATGCACTCACTGATAAGTGGATATTAGCCCCAAAGCTCACAATTTCTAAGAAACTATGTATAGACCACATAAAACTCACATAGAAGAAGGAAGACCAAAGTGTGGATGCTTTGGTCCTTTCTAGAAGGAGTATCAAAAGTTTCAACCAGAGATCCCAAAGTCTAAACTGCCAGCCAGAGAGCACCTGTAGAGGGAATTGAGGGTGACCTTGTTAGACTTCAGTGAAAGTGGAGGGCCATGTTCCAGGAAAGTTTGGATCCCCTACTGTGTGGAAATTCGAGAGCAGGGAGATGGGACTGGGAGGATGTTTGGAGCACACCCTCACAAAAATTAGGAGGAGGGGATATGGGATAAGGGGTTTGGGGGGAGAATGGGAGAGGAGATAACATTGAAAGGTAAATTCGTATAATATCCAGTAAAAAACCACACAGATAAAGGGTCTAAAAAAAAGAGAGGGAGAGAGTTTGCTTATTTTAAATTAATTTCAAAAGTTTCTAGGAGTTGCTAATTGGCTAAAATCCTATTTTAAGCTCTCCACAAAAGAATTTAAGTCTCTGTTCAATAATCTCAAGAGAGAGGTAAACCCTAATTTTCCTCAACAATTAATTGACAAAAGAGAGGTAATCTCACAAAAAGTAGAAGAAGCTATTACTAATCGATATATTATATAGTCTGATTAGTTGTCAGCGGTGCTATAACAGTCCTTTGACAAAAGATTATTAATATAGATTTATATATCCTTAAATAGGGTCTTCATGCCTCTCTGAGTGTGGAAGGAGCGACTGTTGGCGCTTCTTGCCTGATTTTACAAGAACTCTGAAAAATTGGCTTTAAAAACAAAAGAGGGGGAATGGTACCCCCTCAGAAGGAGTCCCCCTGAAATACTCTACATCATGCCTTGTTCACTTTTATCTCTCTAAAGCTGAAAGCTCATGGCAAATCTGCTGCTGACTGCCTCTGGTACCACCAAGACCAACAAAACTTTGCCACAGATATGGAGAAGGACCCTCTTACCCTTAAAGGGAATGGCCCAGACCCAGTTCCCTTATGGAGCCAAGGACTGATATGCCTGTCCAATACCACAGAAGGCACAGCTAACCGGCTACCAAAAAGATTAATGAAAAAAAAATAGATACCCCTACAAAGCCAGGCCCAACCATAAATAACATGGATAACAATTTACATCCAGGGAAGAGAAATCTCTCTGAGAATCCCCTTCTTTTTCCTTTTTCCAGGTAAAAATGATTCACCCGAGATGTCTGCTGTTAGAAGTTCTAATCCAGATGCTGGCCTCCAAACTTATACTACTCAGACCTTTGAAGGGCCACTGACAAGAACATCAAACAGCTAGAGATTGACATCACTAATCTGAAGAAATCCCTCGTTTCGCTGTCTGAAGAGACCTCCTAATATCGCAAAGATCCTTATTGGACTTGATTCACTCTAGTACAATAGAATAGGCTGTATACAGCTCTGGACTGTGTACAACCCTCAAAGAAGAAGGTTGCCTTTACATAGACAAGACAAGGAGGGTTAAAGAGAGCACGAAATAGGTAGTGAAGGCCCTAAGAAAAATCAGAGAGAAAGAGACAGATGAGTGCTGGTACAAGAATTGGTTTGCAGCCTCTCCAATTTGTCAACCCTATTTCCTTCCATCTTGGGACCATTATTTGGGTTATTTTTGCTTTTTTCTGCTGGTCCCTGGCCCTCATATAGGCAGACTAACTCTGTGATACAACAGATAAATAATTTGGTAGCAAAACCTACTCAGATACATTATCATAAGTTAGCTATGGAGGACCACAAGACTCAAGATGAGGTTGTTACTTTATACAGGGTGTTTCCAAAACCCATCTCCACCCAACCTAAAAGAGGGTACTTCCACCCCTAGACCAGGCAGAGAGGGGCCACCCAGAACCCCCTCTGTCAGGCGATCTGAATTCTTGCTTAGGCTGCGAGGCTAAGCACTGCAAGGGAATATAAATAAAAGATAAAAATATCTATCTGGGTTCCCTGAGGGACAAGCCTGACTGGATAGGGGTTGATGTCAAAAGTATCCCCTCTCCAGGAAAAAGACATCGGGACGGGTATGGCCCTCATGCCTCACTGGACGACAGGGGGACGGGAGCCATTACAAGTTCCCCTTCAAATACTGGAGGTCAGGCCTCTTTCCCCGCCTTCGCAAGTTTAGAATTGCCACAGCCCTTCTATACTTAGAGAAGGGAGGAGATGTCAGGGGCAGCCCTGCTTACACAAGGTAAGCCTAAAATCAGCCATAGGCCTAAAATCAGCAATAGGCCTGCCATACATGTATACTAACACCAAGTCTTGGATCTCAGTGGAAAAACATTGAAACAGATGGTTATAAGCTAAGGTCAACAGGCAGCTTTTGTGGAAATTTATAAGCCTGAGTAGTCATAGACCTTGTAAATACGTAGCCTTGGCAGACAATACCAACTTAGATAAGGACAAGCAAGTCTTAGGGAGAGTCATAGTGACTTGTCCCCTGAACCTTCACCCAGCCAATACCCGGTTCTGAAGATATCTGTATTCCCCTTGAACACCCACACTCCAGTGTCATTCCCTTCCCCAAATCCTACCTTTTTGTGTTTATAACCCGTGTGTGAATTAATTATGATTTGAGAAAAAAATTATAAAATTAGATACTTTCTGTAAACTATAGATTAGACGTTGTATAGCCCAATAACGCTTTCTTTTGTATTTCTCAAAAAAAAAAAAAGAGCTGAGCCCTCTGTAGTTTTTTATTTTCTGTAGTTTGTCTAATTATTGGACAATGTTCTAATTACACAATGTTCTAATTAATTGTCTACCACAAAAAAGAGTTTCTCTCATGATGTTTGAGCGATGAACTAATCTTTGGGTATAAAGATAAAAACTCAGGGGACTATTTTTAGTTTATTACTATGTTTATTACTACCACTATGTTTAGCAGAATGATAATACTAGGTTATTCCTGAGAGCCCACAACTTAACTGGCCATAGATTTCTAGCCACAGCAGGTATGACTTCTATTTTGTATACTTGGCTTGAAATCTAACCAAAAAGTAGTTGGTTACTTGTATAACATCTGTCTTGCTATTTCACCAGTGTGCATAGCTTGCCAGGATGATTGTTATTATAGCTGACAATTAACAGTACACAGGGTTTTGATAACTTTTCTCCCTCAGTAGTGTGCATAGCACCTCCCAACACTACAATTTAGCTGTTTGAAATAAAGATTATAGGTTTTTGGTACCAGCCTAATTTTTCCATGTCCTTGATTTCTTCATTCAACTATATGGTGTTTTTAGCAATGATTACATCAAGTTCTAGGCAATATCTTGTAAACTTTTTTTTGGGGGGGGGCTGCATATGGAACATCACTGACCAACAATTTACAAAGAAGTAATCCATACCTGGTACTGAGATTTTTATTTGATGATCTGTAGTATCTTAGAGAGAAAAACTGGGTATGGCATAAACTTATGAAATCTCAAAGCATATATACTGTAACACACTTCTTTCAACAAAGCTACACTAACTCTAACAAAGCCACACTTCCTAATCATTCTCAAGTAGTGCTATTCCCTGGTGACTAAGTATCCGATATATGAGCCATTCTTATTTAAACAGCACAGGAGGATTAAGTTTTACATACAATATTCTCCCTAGCATTGCAATTTCCCTGACCCATAAAATCTCTTTTCAGTCATCCGTCTTAAAAAATGTACTTGAACTAATCAAACTTTTGACACATTTATTTTTTTAAATTTCCATTCAGTAGGGGCTTGGTTTGGTCCAGTTTTGTGTTCCTTTCACTATCTCACACTCTTAAAATCCATGACCACACACATTCCACAGACTTCTGCTTGAATGAATTAGTACATTTACTACGTTCTTTAGTGCTGTAGTAGTAAATTTTGTCATGGACTACAGTTTCTATCTCACTTATAGCAGGAATTTGCTTAGCCTTGTCAATCTAGAAGTAACTGTTGTTGGGCATTGAGAGACATCAGTATTGCTACACCTGGCATCTATTTCAGAAAAAGTCTCTCCTGATTTAGAAGAAATGAAGGAATAATTACCTGGGGCAATGGTGGAATGGGCAATATTACAGGGTGGGGAGGTGGCAATGAAGATGCATGATTTGTTAAGGGTAGAAAGACTTCTTCCTCAGATGAAAAAAACTCTTAAGAATCTGAGGGTTCAAAGTCTTCAACGTCATTAGGGTCTTCCCACACATTTCCACCTAGAATTGCAGGATTCCTGTCATTACCAATCAGTGTTCTTACTTTAATAGTACACACTCTTTGAAGCTGGGAGTTTAATTTTCACAGCTAATTTCATAATGAGAGCTTGGGTTTGTGCAACTTGAATTCTATGACCACTGGAGAGATGTTCTTTCATGGCACACTTAGAAACTTTTAGATTGTTAGGCTAATCCAGAGCCAGTTGATGTTTTTCTGTGAGCTTATGCTTTTTTGTTGTGTAGTTTGTCCAGAGCTTATAGAAGGAACCAGGCACCATCACTGTTTTCCTTATTTTACAACAAATTGTCTAAAGTCATTGAATTTCTTGTCCCTCACAGTTATCCCTTTAAATATTTAATCCATGTGATTCCAATGTTATTCATGCTACTATGGTATTCTTTAATCTATAGGCATTGCCAAATTGTAGACTGGGTTTTAAATACTTAAAACTTTCATCTCTAGAATTCTGTTTCTGTAGAACCACTTCTGTTTCTACAAACTATATTAGTCAGTGTTCACTAAAGAAACAGAACTGAGAGAGTGAAAAAATATAGAATTTTAAAGTAGCTTTCAGGCTTTGTAGCCCAACAATTGCTGTCTATAGACAGAAAGGACAAGAATCCAGTAGTTGTTCAGTTCATGAGACTGGAGGACTTAGCAGTCCTAATCTGGTACTAGAATCTTGGAGATTTCCTAGAGAACTGTCTGTCTTCAGCCTCCATTAAAATTAGCCTGTGAACAGATTTGTAGGGCAATGTAAGAGGGCCCAGCCTACTGGAAGTAGTGCCACCTCTGGTCAGGTTGTCTTGAGTTGTATGAAAGAGTAAGCTGAGAAAGTCATTGGAGCAAGCCAGTAAGTAGCATTTTTCAATGTTTCTGCTTTCATCTTTCTGCCTTGAGTTTGTGTCAATTTTCATCAGGGGTGAACTGTGACCTGGGAGTTATCAGCTGAAATTAATCCTTTCCTCTTCTAGTTGCTTTGGTGATGGTGATTATTACAGGAGTGGAACCAAACTATGATAATATATTCCTGTCAAATGTATAGCTAAAGTTTAGTAAGTTGACCCACTGTGTTATGGGAAATGTGTCATTCCTCTCCACCAACAGATTAACAGGTAAAAGACTCCCTTGCCTTGAAATGTGACTATATTTGGAGAAGGAGTCTTTGAAAAGTAAAATGAGGCCATAACCGTAGGCATAAGAAGTGGAGGGCAGGCCATGGGCATGTACAGTGGATGACCATAGGCTCCAGTCTACTAGACTTAGAGAACATAAGCCTAGTGACAGACTGATCTCAGACTTCAGACTCTCTGAATTTCAGGAAAGTAAATTTCTGGCATCTGAGTTGCCTCATTCATGGTACTTCATTGTAACAATCTAGAAAACTAATACAGTCACAGTCTTGGTCAGAAAAGAAGTCTCAAAAATTTGTAAGATTTGAGTTCTAGAATTGTTTTTAACCATGAAGTTAAATTAGAAGACAATATAAGATATCAGCAAAATTTCTCTATATTTACAAATTAAATAATACACATATATAGAACTGATTACAATGAAAAGATACATTTACTTTCAAAACTTCTTTAACTCTGTTGTAGCTTCTTGGCTTTTCATAAATATCCTGTAGTACACACACACACACACACACACACACACACACACATACACACCAAGATACACTCCTATGTGAGGAAACTGTCAACATCACACTGGCATGCCTTGCACATAGAAAGTGTTTTAGAACGATTCTACAACTTTGTGCTTGAGAGAGTGGCTGGCAAGAATTTACAGAAATGGCCTCAAGGTATTAAAGAGGAGGCCCATCTCATAAAGGAAGGAGCTTCCTGAGATCTGTAACCTTTCCTGAAGAAATAATTTCTATTGCCTTTTACCCTAACCAGCCCCCACAAATACCTTTACCTCTTTCAAACACTCCAGGAAGAGGTAAATGTTTACTTTCCACTATGAGGTACCTGTGGCTTTCCTCATGGTACAGAACAATGTTTAGCTCTATTAGCTACCTCTCATGATATGAGATCATTTTTCCTGCCACAAGTGGATGAGATACAAGGAGCTTGATATTCCTTGGTGTTTCTGTGGATCTGCTCTGAAATTGACTCCATTCCTACTGTTCAGAAGACCCAAGCCCACAACAGCAGTAGACTAACCTCATCTGTCATGCCTGGACAGACCTCTGCAGTAGCTATACTCTTCCTGTCCCTGGTTGGTAAGTGACACTCTCCATTTCTGTGGTGGCCATTCTTTATCTAGTTCTCTTAAATCTAAGTGCATATGTATATCCTGGATCAAAGGTGAGACAGGGAGGGCTATAGGGATTAAATTTTCCATGTAATAAAATTCCAGTAATTTGAAAGTTTTAAGGCTAAGGAATGTAACTTAGTAGTCCAGTGTTGGGCCACCATATATTGAGTTTGATCTTGGTTGCAAAAGTGCCAAAAGCCTTGCTGTTACCTATCAATACAGAACAATTAACCACTTAAAATGTATTGAATCCAAGAAGGAGACCTAAAGATACATACAGATCATACTGACAGTTATGAACTTGAGGATGTCATAAATGCCAGTAGAGCCATGTTCTTTTTTCTCAAGTCTCATCCCAGAACCTAGCTACTACAGTTCCTATAAATGTCTGAGTAAATAAAATATAACTAATGAAGTTTGAATGGATAGAGCTGGTTGCCAGCACACCTCATCAAAGAGTTTCCAAGGACCAGTTTAAGAATTTTGTCTACTTTTCTGGACTTACATGTGCCTAAAAAGAGGCAAGGATAGAATCTGGATGAAAGAGAGACAGCAGTCTTTAATTCCTTAAAGGATATCCATGGAGACAATTTGTGACAACAGTAGACACTATATATTCAATGGTCCTGACGGTGCTCACTGAAAACAACTTGCTCAAACTTTCTAATAATTCTAGAATGTCTTTAAGGGTGTTGTTCTTTTTTACTCACATATCCAACTCATATTTGCTGAACACTTTTTATGCATAGGCACTTGTGAAAACTATACACATGATCTTTAATTTTAAGCTTTTAATTTAGTGGATGAGTTGTATAACCAAGAAATACACTAGTAAGTAAAGATTTTTTAAGAATGAAATTGTACTCATTCCTACTGGCAATGTGATCACAAAATGTTTTTATACTATCCCCACATGTGAGTACAAAATGTGATAGGTGAAGTCAAACAATGAATTTATCACTGAGATGGAGAACCATGGAGATAGAGGCTATTGACTATAAGGAGGACAAGGGAAGATACTCTGAAGAGCTGGCAATTAAACCAAATCATGTAGGACCAGAGAAATTGAACCTTGATTTTTCTTAGTTAATAAAGACTATATAGCTCAAAAGATTTAGAAAATAATAGAAGTTGGCTTATATTTAGAAAAAGAATGTGGAGGGGAATATCTTGCAAGAAAATATTCTCTTATGATCAGGAGTAGTTAAGTAAAGACTGCATGAATATGTATCAATTAGCCACAATTTATCCATTAGATTATGGTTTACACTAAATGGCTTGTGAGACTTCTTCAAAATTTAAAATTACATGTTTCAATGAAAATATAAAATGTTATAACTCTATGCTGCCTCAGTCTATGAAGTTGTTATAGCTGCTCTTTATGACCTTGGAGCACTTTATGACTTCCTCTTTGTTTCACAGTTGAATGTGATTGCTTCAGTGTGCATTGGTACCCTAACCTATGTTTGTTTACATGCAACCATTTGCCATGCGATCATAAACATGTAAAGAACACAGGTACAAGTCAAAATACCACAGTAATGGCCTGGTGATCTTTGGTGATCTTCACTTTATTATTGAAACCCTTGAAAGTTTTCCCTAGACTTGAAGCTGTATATGTCAGTTTACTAATGTGCACGTTAAATTGAAGATGGGGGCAGGATCTTTTAAGCATTTGGTCACTGCTTATAATACTTCTGCTTTTTTAATTTGCAGGAATTTTATATGGCTATCAAGTAAGAGAAAAAGAATTTCCAAAAGTCAGAGGCTACCTTCAATATACTGCAACCGCAACAGAACAGACCATAACCAAGCCTCCATTACAACTGATTAACCAAACATTTCATGTAACTTTAGCAGAAAGGTCCAAAGATGATTACATTCAAATGGCTGTTGAAACTTCCACCTTTGAAAACACAGCCCACCTAACAATGAAAACAGCAATCCCAGTAACAACAAAGAGCCTTCTACCCATCAGCTCAGCTACCTACAACTTTGTCAGATCTAACAACTCACATATAGCTTCTTCATCTACTGAAGATACCATTGGCTCTGGCTCAATTGCACATTTACCAATTCCTACAATCAGAGCTAGTCTAGCCACTGTCAACCATATAACTGGGAGAACTACCCAACTTGGTGATCAGACTACCCTTCTTAAAACATTTTTCACAGCATCACATAAAAGCACAACCAGCCAGAGGCCAACTCTATCCACTAATGTCTCAGGAACATCACCACCTACACACAAGTACAGATCAACAACCTCACCTGTACCTCTAGTTCCTAGGCCCACTCTTTTAACTTGGGCATCACCAGCCAAGATTGGAACTTATGAAGTTCTAAATGGAAGCAGGCTCTGTATAAAGGCAGAGATGGGAATAACACTGATTGTTCAAGAAAAAGATTTGGTAAGTTGGGGATCATAGAACAATAAGGCTGTCTTCAAAGTCTGACTGAAGTTGTCTTGCTAAGTTCTCTACACTGTGTCTTTAGGTGAGACAGGTAGCTGTGGGTTCATCTTTCCAGTGTTGGCTATCATAAGAAACGTGTTCCAGAAGATAAGTTAAAATAAATAGAGAAAGCAAGAAGAACTTCAATGTGAATCCCACTTGGAGCCAGCACTGGCAATATTAGCAATATTGGATGACAATCACAGCCTGTCCTTGTTCCTCTGTAATTAGCGAGTTCCTTTCTGACATGAGTTATTGGAATCTGATATTCTCCTGGTTCTAGCCCATTGTAATATTAATATAAAAATCTAAATTAACAAGATTTTGGAAAGGGGTTATATAAAGTATTTTATTTATAAAGGGGTCATAATAAACTATTATTTTTCATAGTGTTTAACCAAAGAAAACTTACATCCATGTTTGATACAGAAGTACCTTAGAGTCCAAACTCTTATCTCCATCACCTTTCTGTACATTGAACTGAACAAAATTTTGATTTCATGAAGTTTGCTTCCTATTAGTTACCCATTAAAACGTCCTAATATGGGGGGAGTTTCTTTTAAGAAAGCCTTTAAACATATACTTGAAAGTAAAATGATGCCATACAACTGGAGAGTTTGTGTTTTTTTTTTAAGTGAATATCCACTTACTCATTTAATAGCCTATACTTCTGGCTTGATTTTTTCTTCTGTCCCTTACTGATTGGATTTATCTTATTTGGTTCAGGATTCTGCAACCCAGAGAAACTTCAACATTGACCCTAGCTTAACACATGCATTTGGGAAATGTGGGTTCCAAAAATCCAACCTCTTCTTGAATTTCCAGGGTGGATCTGTGAATGTCACATTTACCAAGGTAAGGCATTGATTTCTTCAGTGATTACCTCTAGTAAGGCTTGGATTCTCCTCAATCTAGTGCCAGTACTTTGGTGCTAAATTTCAAGATAGATTCTGGCAGAAGTAACCAAGAGCCCCTTGGGGTCTTTTTAGATAAGAATAAAGAGCTTGGGAGGGAATGACAGGAAATATTGACATTGTGTTTGCCTTCTCCTTCAGCCTACTTTGATCAGTCCAAGAAGAGGTTCAGTGCCCCTTAGGAGAACCTTGGCTTTTCTCAGGCCAGTTCTACTCACTAGTGCTCTTTACAGATTACACAAGGAGGAAGCGGCATAGATGAAAAGATTTGTGGAAGTTTCCAGTGGACATCAGATAAGTGGGGTTATTCTAAAACCAACATCAAATAACAGAATGGGTTCTTTCCAATCCCTGAAGGCAAAGCTCACTAACTTGTAAGGCTATGAGTTTTTCTGACAGGAGATAGAGACATCAAAATACAGTGGAAAGGCTTGGATGCTGATGTCTGAGTCAAATGTAAGTTTTACTTGACCACTGACTTGTTTTGTGACAGTAAGTAGGTAATGCTCATTAATATTTGTAAGTTCTATTTTATTACTTAAAAATGAGAAATGGAATCATTTCTATACAAGAGTACCTATTTTAGAGAAAATGGTGAGTATTCAATAGCTACCTACTGTAATTGAAGTGACTACAATGGTCCCATATCTTGGGGAAGGGCAAACAGAAGAATCTAGTTATCCCACTGTCTAGAGTTTCCCCAACCTCCACTCCAGCAGCTGCATATTTTATTTCATTCTTCTGGCCCTCTGGGCTTCTTTCCTTTCTCCCCATATCAGATCTTGCCCACTTATCCTTTCACTCTCCCCTGTCCCACCCAGATCCCTCAGTCTGCCTCCCATGATTATGTAGAGTATGTGTCCCTGTGATATGGTGGAGAATATTTGAGTATATGACCAGAAGCAAGATAACTAGGTCTTCAAGTAGAACTATTTCCAATTTTCTGAGGAACTGCCAGAGTGCTTTCCAGAGTGGTTGTACAAGTTTGGAATCCCACTAGCAATGGAGGAGTGTTCCTCTGAAATGGGTAATATTTAATAAACGGCACCCAGTCCAGCTTGTTCCCTGTCAGCCACCATATTCCTGCTGTTCTTGCTCAGACGGTGGCTCTGGTTAGCTAGAAGTGCTGGCCCTGGTACCCACAAGATTGCCAATCCACCATGTTGATGCCACAAAGCTCGGTTGAGCCCCTGATAATATCCACCATACTCGTGGTACCCAGTAGAATGAAAGCCCTTAATGCTTAAAGATTACCCAATAGATTTATATATTTGGAAATGCTCAATTAACAAGGTGCTTGCACAATTAGAATTGCTACCCAATTATCTAACCTAGATAGTGTAACTACCTTTGATACATGTACATCTGCAGCAATCTTCTCTCCTCCTCCTCCTCCTCCTCCTCCTCCTCCTCCTCCTCCTCTTCCTCTTTCTTTCTTCTTCCCCTTCTTCTCCTTCTCTCCTCCCAACTCCTCACTCCGCCTTCCTCTCATACTGCCCAATCACCGAGCTTTACTGCAAATATAATGTAGTGGGAAAATATCCCACTACATATCACCCTTCTTATTAGAATAAAAAAAAACTTTTCCTTCTTTCTGTCCAATTGAAAGACTCTTTTATCTCAGATATAAATTGAGCACAACTATTGTCATAATGTTATTGTAAGGTACAGGATAGACCTACTATAGTTCTGTACCTGGCTTAAGTCCCGGTTTAGAATGAATGCCGTCTGAAAACCATCCTCTCAAATTTGTCTCTAAATAAATAGCCTGTGTTGGCTATGAGACTATATGTCTTCAATTTCTTCAGAAATTCAGAATTAATTAATTAACTGAAAATGTGGGAAGTACAAAGAATAGCTTCTAAAACCTAACTAAAATATAAGACCTCTGATTACCTGGACAGTCAAAATGTTATACTTCAAAACGTTGGAGCATCTGATCTTCAGCCTTTTGGCCCAGGATCATTTAACAGACATATAATGCAGAATATTTAAGGGCTGATCACTCTGTCTTGGCAGATATAGTCAGTCTACTATTCTGCAAATGTGTCCTTTTTCTAGACAGTATTTTGTCTGTAGATGAAAAGAGGCAATTTTTGCCTAGTGGCTGTCTCATCACAACTGGAGTGACTCCAAAGATGTTCAATTTCTTCTTAGAATCTAAGACAGGGAAGCTGTCAGGAGCAGACAGGTCTTTAATCAAATGATCTTTATAAAGAAATGTCTGTGCCATCAATTCTGTGGACTTCTGACATTTTTGAAAACCAACTATCTATGTAAAGCAATCTGAACACTTGTCAGTTAATACCTGACAGGTATTTCTAATTAAAATCTAAAAAACACCCTAACAATAAACTCAGAGCCATGAATTTGTTATAGTCTCTTAACTCACATTGCTTAATTGTCTCAGATCAGTTAAAAATGTTAAAGAAGGACTGGGTCTAAGCCTTGTAACCACAAAATTTTTAATTAATAGAAGAAATTATACCAATGAAACCCTTGAATTTGTATCAAAATAAATTTTGGACCATCTAAGAAATTATGACTTCAGCTTAGTAACAATTATACAGATTTCTACCAATAGATATGGTTATGCAATCAATTCTAGCTCTTCTTCCCTGTTCTAATAAAAACCATTACTTTTCCCTAGAAAGACAGCCTAATAATAATAACCTCAGCCCCCAAGCCCAGGGAGTTGGGGTGTCGACTCTTCATAACTTCTTCAAACTAAATCTGGGCATCGAGATAGTTGAAGAGGGGTGTGGAGAAGAGTAAATAGGGGAGTTAGTTGGCCTTAAGAAGACCATACCAGTGATTGATAAGCCTCTGATGTCTGTCTTAACTGAATCCAGCTGGAAGTCCAGGACATCAGGAGTTCAAGCAGATCAGTTCAGCATATCTGATAATGAGATCCACCAAGGCTGTATATTCAGTAATATACAAATCTCAAAACAAATTTTAGTATCATCAAGATAATGTTTTGTTTGATTCTCTGGAATCTAGTCTTCAGGATGCCTACCTCTGTCATGTCTGATCCATATAAATACCCAAATTATCTTTTCTAAAAACAAACAGACAAAACCTTTTCCCCAAATCATATCCTTGAGCCAGTAACCAGAAAAACCTTTATCTTGACCTTTTTTTCCAGAGGAAAAACTGGAACAAAACTGAAAATCACACCCATTTTGAAAATTAAATCAATCTAAAACAAATGTAACTACAGTACTGTATATGCCTATTTTCAGGGCTTTCCTATTTTGCCAAGCAGGATTTAAACCCACAATTCCCATGAGGCCCATGTTAGACAGAACCCAAGTATCCTGTGAGGCATATTCAAGCAATATAACTTTATACCATCTTAATACAACTGACTCACACCTCTATATTTGGCATTCTGCCCAGAGCAGTCTGTATTTATACACTGTACTCTCTACCAAGATTCAGTGACTAATTTGCTCTATCCTAGTTCTGAACTGCAGGCAAAATTCCCCACGTGAATCGGACAAATCTGTTTATAAATTCTTCCTAAAGGTAGTTTCTATATTATAAATTCACAGTTAAATCAATATTTGCCCCAATACAGAGGCTTTTTCATTTGGCTTTCTGACTCAGAGCAGCCAACTATGTTAAACTGTAGGTCTCTTCCTAGAACCACAACTTTTCTCTACCTATCTTTGTTCTGAACCATGGGCTAGATAACCCACGTGAATTGGACAAAACTGTTTATAATTCTTTCTTAAAAGCAAATAATCTCTCTGTCCTACAAGTAGGTTACTTGATTCTTTTTTTTCCTAAAAATCCGCCAGCAATTTCTCACAGCAGGGGACCTCTGCCTGCAAGCAGTTTCTTGTTTAAAAGTTCCTGCTCTGGAGTCACGAGACTAGTCTCAGGGCTACTCATTCATTCATTTTATTTTTTTTTTAAAGAAAAAAATACAACTATAGCTCTCACGTAAATAATCTTAAATTTCTAGTGAATTCGTGGTCAAAGTTGGTGTGCCACCTGAAACAAGATATTTAATAAACAGCATTCCTGGGCAGCCAGCATGTTCCCACTATTCTCACTCAGACTGTGGCTCTGGTTAGCTAGAAGCACCAGCTCTAGCACCCACAAGACTCAAGGGTGGCAGATGGCTTTGTCAATCCACCACACTGGCCTCACAGCTCGACTGAGCCCCTGATCATATCTGCCATACTCATTGTACGCAATAGAATATAGACTCTTAATGCTTAAAGATTAGCCAATAGATTTATATATTTGGAAATGTTCAATTAACTAGATGCTCGCACAATTATAATTGTTACCCAATTATCTAACCTAGATAGTATAACTACCTTCGACTGCTAGAGACACACATACATCCACAGCCATCTTCTCTCGTTCTCCTCTTTTTTTTCCTCCCCTTCCTCTCCTTCTCTCCTCCCAACTCCTCATTCCACCTACCTCTCATACTGCCCAATCACTGAGATTTACTACAAATATAATGTGGTGGGAAAATATCTCACTACATTTCTCTTTCTCCACGACCTTGCCAGAATGTGCTGTCACTTAAATTTTTGATCTTAGCCATTCTGGTTGGTGTAAGGTAAAAATCTCAGAGTGGTTTGATTTGCATTTTCCTGATAAGTAAGGATGTTGAACATTTCTTTAAATGCTTCTCAGCAAGTGGATATTTCTCTGTTGAGAATTCTGTGTTTAGCACTGTATCCCATTTTTAATTGTGTCATTTGGTTTTTTGGAGTCTAACATTTTGAGTTCTTTATATATTTTGTATATGAACCCTCTATTGAATGTAAGGTTAATAAAGATCTTTTCCCAATCTGTAGGCTGCTTTTTTGTCCCATTGACAGTGTCCTTAGCTTTACAGTTTTATAAGGTCCCATTTATAAATTTTTGATCTTAGAACCTGACCCATTGGTATTCTGTTTAGGAATTGTCTGGTGTGCCAATGCAGCCAAGGCTATTTCTCTCTTACTCTTCTATTAGATTCAGTACATTTGGTTTTGTGTTAAAGTCCTTGATACAAATGAACTTGGACTTTGTGCAGGATAATAAATATGGATCAATTTGGATTCTTCTACATGCAGACTGCCAGTTAGACCAGCACCATTTGTTGAAGAAGCTTTCATTTTTTTCTGCAGCACTTTTTGTTTTTTTGCTTGTCAAAAATAGAAAGTCCAAAGGTGTGTGGGTTTATTTCTGGGTCTTTGATTCTATTCCATTGATCCAAATGTCTGTCTCTGTACCAATACCATGCAGTTTTTATCATTATCAGTATGTATAGCAGCTTGAGGTCAGGGATGATTATTTCTTCAGGAGGTTTTTTTTTTGTTTCTTTTTTTTTGTTTGTTTTGTTTTTAGAATTGTTTTGGCTCTCCTTGTTTTTTTTTCTTCTCCATATGAAGATGAGGATTGCTCTTTCAATATCTTCAAAAACTTATGTTGGAATTTTAATGTTAATTGCATTGAATCTATAGATTGCTTTTTAGTAAGATGACCATTTTCACTATGTTAATCCTATGGATCCATGAGCATAATAAATCTTTCCCTCTTCTAAGGTCTTCTTTGATTTCCTTCTTCAGATACTTGAAGTTCTTGTCATACACATTTTTCTCTTGCTTGATTAGAGTTACACCAAGATATTTTATGTTGTTTGTGGCTATTGTGAAGGGTATTATTTCCCTATATTTTTCTCTGCCAGTTTATCATTTGTATAAGGGAGGGCTATTGATTTATTTGAATTTATTTTATATTCAGTCACTTTGCTGAAGTTGTTTGTTAGCGGTAGGAATTCTCTTGTAGAATTTTTTGGGTCTCTTATGTATATGATTATATCATCTGCAAATAGCAATACTTCTTCCTTTCCAATTTGTATCCACTCTATCACTTTCTGTTGTCATATTGCTTTAGTTAGAACTTCAAATCCTATATTGAATAGATAGGAAGAGAGTGGGTAGCCTTGTCTTGCCCCTGGTTTTGGTGGAATTGCTTCGATTTTCTCTCCATTTAATTTGTTATTGACTATTGGTTTATTGTATATTACTTTTTATTATGCTTAGGTATGTGGCTTGAATTACTAATCTCTCTAAGACTAATAACATGAACGGGTGTTAGATTTTGTTGGAAGTTTTTTAAATATCTAATGAAATGATCATGTGATTTTTTTTGAGTTTTTTGTTTTTAATATGGTGGACTGTGTTGATGGATTTTCATATATTGAACCATCCTTGAATTCCTGGGATGAATACTCCTTGATTGTGGTGAACCTTGTCTTTGATGTGTTCTTAGATTCCACTTGTCAGAATTTTATTTAATATTTTGCATCAAAGTTCATAAGCAAAATTGGTTTGAAGTTCTCTCTTTTTTTGTTGTTGTGTTTTGTGTGGTTTAGGTATCAGAGTAACTGTAGCCTCATAGAATGATTTGAGGAATATTGTTAGTAACTCTTCTTTGAGTGCCTGTTGGAATTCTGCACTAAAACCTTCTGGACCGGAGACTTTTTTTGGTTGGAAGGATTTTAATGACTTCTATTTCCTTAGGGTTTATGAAACTGTTTAGATAATTTACCTCATCTTGATTTAACTTTGATATGTGGTATCTCCACAGAAAATTATCCAGTTCATCTAGATTTTCCAGTTTTGTTGAATATATGCTATTGTAGTAAGGCCTGAGGATTTTTTAAATTTCCTCAGTTTTTGTTGTTATATCTGTTTCCCTTTTCTATTATTCTTTTGTTAATTTGGATATATATATATATATCTGAGCCTTTTAGCTAGTTTGGCTAAGGGTTTTTTATCTTGTTGATTTTCTCAAAGAACCATCTCTTGATTTTGTTGATTATTTGTATTGTTGTTCTCTTTGTTTCTAATTGGTTGGTTTTAGCCTAGAGTTTGACTATTTTCCACCTTCTTCTCCTTAGTGTGTTTGCTTCTTTTTGTTCTAGGGCTTTCAGGTGTACTGTTGAGTTGCTAGCATAGAATCTCTCTAATTTCTTTATGAAGGCACTTAATACTATGAATTTTCCTCTTAGTACTGCTTTTATTGTGTCCCATAAGTTTGGGTATGCTTCTGGAATGACTTTAATTTTTGTCTTTATTTCTTCCCTGACCAAGTAGAGAGTTGTTCAGTTTCCATGAGTATGTGGGATTTCTGTTGTTTTGGTTATTGTTGAAGTCCAGTCTTTGTCCATGGTGATCTGAGAGAATGAATACCAGGGATTATTTCAATCTTTGTTTGTTTTTGAGACTTGTTTTGTGTTAGAATACATGGTCAACTTTGGAGATGTTTTCTTGAGGTGCTGAGAAGGTATATTCTTTTGTTTTGGGGTAAAATGTTCTATAGATATTTGTTAAATCCACTCAGTTCACAACTTCTGTTAGTGTGTCTTTGTTTAGTTCTGTTGCAATGACATGACCATTGCTGACAGTTGAGTGTTTAAGTCTCCCACTATTATTTATTGTGTGAGGTTCAATGTGTGTTTTGAGCTTTAGTAAAGTTTCTTTTACCAATGTGGGTAACCTTGCATTGGGGTCACAGATGTTCAGAATTGAGACTTCATCTTGGTGGACTTTTTCTTCCCTGAGTATGAAGTGTCTTTTTCCTTCTCTCTCTCTTTTAAATTTAATTTAATTTTTACTTATTCACTTTACATCTCAGTCACTACCCTCATTCTGGTCACTGCCTCCCACAATCCTTCTACCACTCCCTCTTCTTCTTCTGTGAGTGAATGTCAACCTGGGGTAACTCACCCCATCACCTTCCCATGAATGACTACTCCAGCTTTGTTTCTTGGGACTATTTGTGTGCAAAACTTTTTTTTTTTTGCTCTTAACTCTGAAGTAGTGTCTATTTTTGCTACTGAAGTGTAGTTCTTATATGCAGCAGAATGATGGATACTGTTGACATATCCTGTGTGTTAGCCTGTGTTTTTATTGGGAAATTGAGTTCATTGTTGTTGATAAATATTAATGACCAGTGACTTTTAGCTTCTGTTTTTCTTTTTGTTTTCTCATGGTACCTGTGAATAGTGAAGTTTTCATGTGGCACCTGTGACTCAGTAGAGTTTTCATGTCCTCAGAATAAGCAACCATAGCTTCCACTAGGCCCAGATATTCCACCCTCTCAACTGTTTATTTTTGTCTCTTGTTCATTTGTCTTCTTTGAGTTGTTTGAATATAGTTATAATTGTTCTTTTCTATTAGCAGCCATCATTAATAGATTAATTATGGAGGAAGATATGCTATCTTAGTGTTTTGTTTCTGTTTTGAGGCTTGCATATCTGAACATAGTTTATTAGTTGAGTTTTTCTTTCAGTTTTCATTTCACTTACAAAAAACAAATCTTTTTTGCTTCTTTCAGTGTAGCTGTTTACAATGTTCAGGAGAGGGTGAAGTCACAGTAAGGTTGAGATATCCTCTGTTGAATTGGTATTTGCAACCAAAGGTGTTATCTCTAGTCTTTTGAGAGTCAGTTATCATCCTGGGTCATGTCTCCAGCTTGTCCTGGGAGTTGAGAGACTCCTCATGTCTCCTTCAAGTACATCCTGGGGTTCACAGTTTCCATAATATCATGTTGTGGAACTGGAACTCCCCTTGCATAGCCGTGGCTTTCTCCTGAGTCAGATTTGGGTCTCTTCCTAGGTCCACAGGTTTCTCTTCAGTGCTATATGAAACTCTCAGCATGTGTGGGACTTGTTCTGAGGGCTTAAGACTCCCAATTTGAGCCAGGAGTTATGGAATTTTATCACTATTTAAGGTGGAACAAATTTTCATACTCATGAGATGCATATTCTATTTAATATTTGCGTATAAAGAATCAAACTTTTGCTTGAATATAAGATACTGCTGGAAATAGATCATCTTCAATGTTTTTAGAATTGATAAATAATTTGATTTAAAAATCATCAAGGCCACTTCTTTAATTCTTATAAATTCTGTCCTTTTCTGTGGTGGTTGAATAAGAATGACCCTAATAGACTCATATAGGTGTGGCCTTATTGGAGTTGGTGTTGCCTTCTTGGAGTTGATGAAGCTTTTTAGAGTAGGTACAGTCTTGTTAGAGTAGGTATGGCCATGTTGAAGGAAGTAGGTCATGGGGGAGGGCCCATGCCACACTCTCTCTCTTTGCTGCTTGTGTATAAGGATGTAGACCTTTCAGTTACTTTTCCAGTACTATGCCCAGTTATGTGTGCCACTAGTCTTCTTACTATGATGATAATGAATGAAGCCTTTAAAACATTAAACCAGCCTCATATAAAATGGTTTATTTTATAAGTTTTTGTGGCCCTGGTGTCTCCTCATAGCCATGAAACAATGAATAAAACATTATCCTAAGCTAAAATTCATTTGACATGTTTTTCAGTATTCTCAGTCTATTAAGTGGAAGTTAAAATATGTAAAAAAATCTTTTCTATTCATAATTTAAAAATATCTTAATTGATTTTTTTGAGAATTTTATACAATGTGTTTTGACTGCAATTATTCCCTTTCCACAACTCCCCCCAAATCCCCTACCTCTCTACTGACTCAAATATGTGTTTTGTTTTCTGTTATCAAAAACACATCAAGACAGGAATCTAAATATTAGGCTAGAACAAGTAAGTAGGCTTCAGACATGAAAATGACTTTGGGCTATGACAGGGAAGTTGACTCAGATATTTTGATCAACCTGAGCCCTTAGAAACAGTGATCACGGGAGTGTTCATGGAATTTTGTTTATTGCCTTGCTTGTTTTTTTTTTTTTTTTGACTATTTGGTTTATTGTTTTGCTTGTTCCTTGACTATTTGCATCTATTGTACTGCTAGACCCTCAACCTAGAACTGACCTTAATACATGCATGTTATCAAAATGGTACAAAAGCATAAAGGAGGAAGGGGGTTGGGATAGGGGGCTCTGGGAGGGGGGAATGGGGAAAGGGGATGACATCTGAAATGTAAATAAAACATCCAATAAAAATAAAAACACATCAAGTCCAATTTATATTTCTAAAATACATTTGGATGTGGAGACAGTACTTATAGTCTGGTCACTTATTAAGGAAAACTGACTTTACCTTTCTCAGTAGCTAATTATTACCAATAGTTCGTTTCCTAGAGGTAATACTTTATGTCCATATCCTCTGTAAATTCTGACTTTGGCTTGAATTTTCACAGATCTTGTGTATGTTTTCACACATGCTGTGAATATACAT
Organism: Grammomys surdaster; assembly: GCF_004785775.1. Classification (NCBI taxonomy): domain Eukaryota; kingdom Metazoa; phylum Chordata; class Mammalia; order Rodentia; family Muridae; genus Grammomys; species Grammomys surdaster. Next base: position 2,324,381 of record NW_021604647.1, on the reverse strand, counting down.
GTGTAAGTGAGCTGAGGTGTTCAAAAACCACTTGTTTCATTTGTAGGCATCCACTGACTATATTTACAATCTTTCTGCTCCCTCTTCCACTATGATATATGGTCAATAATTTGATTTAAACATTTAAAAATCTTTTGTGAGAAAGGATGAAACCCAGATGTCTTATGCAGTTTCTTTTTAAAATTTATTATTATTATTATTATTAATTATTATTCAGTTTCTTATTCTCTGCATATTGACCATTTGTGGGCCTTTGTGGTAATAAAAATACAGTGTAAGGAGTATCTTCTCTGATGAGAAAATGCACTAAACTATAGGTCTGCAGTAAGTTGTTAGAAGTCAGTTTAAAGTCCATTTAGAGGAATGATAGTAACAGGTTATTCATTCTGGCCTATGATATATCTAGCCACATGGTGTATCTTACCCATGATAGCCATGCTAGGTACAGGTTTTATCCTGTGTACAGTGTCTTAAATCCAACCAGAAAGTGGTGGGATACTTCTAAAACTTTTTTGCCACTAATACACCAGTGGTTTGTTTATCTTACCATGCTGGCTATAATTTTAGCTGTTTGGATTCAAAGTTGGATGAGATTAATGATTAAATTTCTCCTTCAGTTGCATGTACAAAAATTTCCAGTGCTGTGAAAGATAGTTAATAGGGATGAAACTTACAGATGAGTAGCAGCTTGGTTTCTTCACGTTCTTTGACTTAAGTATACTCAGAAATAGGGAGGGTCTTACTGTGAAGTTCTTGAGGGTAAGGTAGGGAATAATTCTAGGATCTCTTTTGTCTTACCTATTAGCTATGTGAATCTGAGAGAAATGAATAACTGCTCTGAACTTTCTGATTAGTCAGTTCTAAAACTCATTTATGATATTTATTGTGTCATAGAGGATTATCGTGAAAGTCAAATGAGGCACAAAATGGAAATACTGTACTTGGGAAACTATGACACCCTTCTAGAAATGCCAAATACATACATGTAAAGTCATGGAGATACCAATGGTAAGGAAGCTTCTAGAAATATTCATAGTAGTATTGTAATCATTCTTCTACTACTCCTTAAATTAATCTAACTCCATAGACTAAGTAGTTTCTAAACACAATATCCAGTATATTACCATACTTAAAACCCATCAACAAATTCTCTCTTTGCCTTTAGTATGAAGTTGGGTCTTTTGGTAGGGGTTGAGATAGGTTCTCACAGATTGGCCTGGAATTCACTGTGTAGACCAGGCTGGCCTTAAAGTCACAGAGACCTTCCTGCCTCTGCTTCTAAAGTGCTGGGATTAAAGTGGTGGGATTCCACCATACTCAGCTGTGGCAGGGATCTTGTACGCTGAACTATGGATGGAAAAGTAAAGGTCTCTTTTATGGTGAAATTAGTACTAGGTAAAGAAAAACTTGAATAGATGGTATATGATAGCAACCCAGACAGATCTTGGGTTATAGATAGTTTTTCCTTAAGCAAATAGTGTGCTGTTCTTCTTGCCTCTAAGACGAGGGAATTAATTGTGGGACTGTAATGTCCCTGGATCATTAGAGGAAGGATCCAGGAGAACTTTAACCTTGAATATTTCAGATGAAGACAGTAGGTGTTGGCTCCCTCCCCTCTTCCAACCTGGTGCCAGAAAGTCAGTTGCCCTAGTTACTCTAGTAAGAATTTACTACCCTGACAGATATCATACTTCACTCCTTGTTTGTCCTTATAAGGTTCCCCACCTTCCAACATCTTCCAACATTCCTGTCCTGGCCAATGGTACACAGCCACACCAACCTTGCCCCAGAGACCCTGCCCACCTCACCAGGAGCATAAATATCCACTTCCTATTACATTAAACCAGTTCTCTGAAGCTGTTCTTGTATGTATGTATTCTTTGCTCTTGTACTCACCAGCTGACCAAGGCCCTGAATTGCACTCACCTGCCCTGAGCAAGATTCTTTCCCTCCAGATCAGCACTGTTCTTCTGCCACATCCTTGAACAATGTTTCATATAGAGTGAATGCTAAAGACAGGTTAATTCTAGTTTGAATTTAGCACTGGGTGGCCATATCTTACCTTTTCACCCTTAGACTGTGACCTTGAGTAATATGCAATCTTCATTTTATTCTCATAGTTGTGAGGATGAGTTAGGACAATGCATGGAAGCATCTGCTACAGAGCCTGGTGGAAACTAAGAAGGCATCAGAATAGGCCAGTCAGTGCAGGATCTAGAATTCCTGTATATAACCAGTGTTCTTACTAAAGTAGGTTGTGCAGTGCAATGAATTATCATTTCATCTATGGATAACAGGAACTTGAACTATAATGTCAATGTAATCATAATTATTATTGTTAAATTTTTTCTTGATTACATGTAAAAAGTAATTTGATTTTGCATACTGATTTTGATTACATTATAATGAGCTTTACAAATTTCTGATGATAATAATGTAAATCACTAACTGAGAAATAGAAAGAGGGCAAGGATGTAGCTCAGTAGTAGAGTATACATTTTTTATACATGAGACCCGGATCCAATTCTCATCACCAAGAAAATATATAAATTTCCTTTTAAATTGACTCCTTCATATCCAACTTAAATTCTCTTGAGCATTCTGAGTCTCCAGTCTTTCAATGGATTGCAGGGCCATTGTGTTGTTTCTTTGATTTCCAAATGAAAACTTGTAGAAAAAAATTGGGGGTAAAATATGGACTCTAGGAAGAATTGAGTCTTCCTAGAATCCCTCCTGGTGACCCATATAACCAATTTGAAAACACTGATGTATTCATCTCTCTACCAATTGACCTTCTACAAAGAAAAGGGCACATACAATTTTGTGATGTTATTTTTATCTGAGGGTAAATGAACCCCTCAAACTCCACCCAATACAATCATGAGAAAGGGTACTCTAAGTTAATACCATCTACCCTTACTAATCATTCCACTCCATCTTCTAGATGTAACTGCATTTTGGAAACTTGGTAAAACTGAAATTCTCCTGGGGAAATTTTAGTTTCAGACTCTAGTATCAAATAAGAAATAGAGAAATCTGGGTCTGGGAGTCATTCATTACTTATTTACTTTTACCAAAAATTTTAAATATAATTATGACTAACACAAACATACCCTAGCCCCTCATATCAAGTATTTGGTAGCCATGATTATAAGCATAAACCTTGAGATTACCCAAAGGTTAACTCGTTGCTGTTTTACAGGATGAAAACTTATATTATATTAGTGAAGTTGGAGCCTATTTGACCATCTCAAATACAGGTTAGTAAGAGAACAGCTCTCATATCACTGTTCTCTGGTTAGCTTATTTTCTTATCACTGACTCTGATAGTTTTTGATGCTTTAAAAAAATAAACAAAATGGAACTAAAACTTTGGGGGAATTCAAAACCTCTGTGTACTTCAGTTTATGTGATCATTAATGATAATAGTCTAGGTTATATTAACAATATCAAATTAAAAGTTCAGTTCCTTTTTAACTGATTTGCTATTGGAGTGAAATTTATTCTGTACTCTTAATTGTATATTATTCTACGGAATTATGATCCAGGTAGGTACCAAGCTTTGTCTGTGTTAACCATAATTATCTAAGTTGACAAAATTCTGTATAGTAGAACTTGCATTCCAGAAGGAAAGAGCACCTTATACAGCCATATTAAATTATATTCTTAAGTGATCAGTTCTATGAGTAAGCACAAACCAGAATGTCAAAGAATGGAGAGCTATTTAGTATGTTCTTTGGGAACCCTCCAGAGGAGAAAGACGAATTTTAAGATGGGATGTTTGAGCACAGTATTTACATTTAAGGACATCTGATTTGAGGCAACTTTCCCAGATGGTAGTAATAAAAAATACATGGGTTTTAAATGAGTGAGCTTGTTAAAGTAGCTATATTTACTACTTTTATATTGGTGCAGTAAAGCTTTATGGCTAGGCTAAGGTAATTTATAAAAGGAAGGTCATATTTGATTTATGGCTCCAAAGATATGAGTTCATTAACATCATGGCAGAGAAGTGTGGCTGCAGGAAAGCATAGCAACTGGGGCATGGGGCAGGAAACTGAGGAGTTACATCTTGATCTATAAGATGAGGCAGAGATAGATAGATAGATAGATAGATAGATAGATAGATAGATAGATGATAGATAGAACACTGGGATTGGGAATGGCATAAAGCTTTGAAACCTCAAAGTCTGAACAGATGTACTCCTCCAACAAGGCCACTTCCCTGAGCAGTGCTACCATCTGAAAACCAATATTAAAATGTCAGAGCCTATGAGGGACATTCTCATTTAAGCTACCATAGCAGTTAAGGAACAATAGTGCTGTTTCTAGTGTCCTAGAAAGTGAACACACAGTAGATGTGGTCCATGGATGGCCCTTCTTGAGCCTTTAGGAAGGTCAGCTAATGACTTGAAATTTCATTCTAAAGCATTTAAGTATACCATGGGAAGATTTGGGTTAAGTGAATGGTATAACAGATTTGCATTTATGAGTGTTCAGTTTGTTTACCTTATGTAAAATTACCCATAGAAAGACATAAACACATTCATAAATGTTCATGTTTAGAGAGATAATGTTCTCCCCAAAAATCTAATGAGCTTCTGGAAGCCCTCAGATATTACCCTAGAAAGTCTAGCTTTAGGTATCATGTTTGTACTAAGCTCATCTATTATGCCAGTCACTACATTTGAAATGTTCTTTTTTAAAAAAAAGTACTATTATTTGATTGGTTTAAAGATTATTACTTAATGATCTCCCAGTAATGATATTTGCCAAGAAATAAAACTGTGGACAGTCTGTTTAAAATGTTTGCCATATCATCGGTGCCCCAGCATATGGGAATGCTAGGGTGGTGAGGTGGGAGTGAGTGGGTGGGCAGGGGAGCTCCCTTATACAAGCAGGAGGAGAAGGGATGGTATGGGGGTTTGTGGAGGAGAAATGGGGAAGGGGATAATATTTAAAATGTAAATAAATAAAATGATCATATGTGTGGGTGCTGTGTTTTACTGCTATTATTGATATTATCAAAGGGGATTTTGTTAGTGATGTCAATTACATGCAAATAAAAGAAAACAACTAAAAATAATTTTCTACTTATATTTGCATCACGTAGACTAGAGAATCAGTATTATGTGTGCTAATAGAACTTGTTTAACATTATCTTGAGGGATGGCCAAGATTTTAGCCAGTAATATGGTAATCAACTCTTAGGAAAGGTGGGAAAGGAATATCAGACTAGAGATTAACTTACAGGCTGATAGGAAAACCAGTTCTAGGTTCATATGATTAAGGGATCAGCAATGTTAGCAGGAAAAATAGTAGACACAGTAATGGTGGTTTTCATGTCTCTGTGGTACTGGTGCTAGTATTAGTAACAGTAATTCATTATCATTATAGTACTGGTATCAGATTTAATATTAATGGGAAGGGCAGCAATAGTATAGACTAATGATATGTGTGTAGGGAGACAGTAGATAAATAGAAACACACACACACACATGATATGATACAGTAGTAGTATAAATAGATAATTTAGTACATTATCTCAGAGCAACTTGTTAATTTTTATAAGACTATACAGTAACTGGAAATGGGACAACAGTGAGATAGGCTTCTTGCTCATTAGATTTTTTTTTGTCATTCATGAAGTCAAAGAATTATTAGAAGAGTGCTTGGTGAGTGTTGAGTTGGAGTAAATGAAGTTTGTCATACATTTAATCTCATCTGCCTTAAAGATCACTTTTTTGAAAAATGTATACCTAACATAATGAGTAGGCCCCTTTCCCACACAGTAAACAGAAGGGATGGGATATATTTCCAAGGATGGATGTAACTTCTTTCCTGATGAGTTCTTCCTCCTTCTCTACCAACCAACCCAGTCTTATGACATGCAGATGCATTATTTGTGCACTTGTCTATCTTTGTTCTGCTTCATTATCATATACTCCAAGTGTCAGAACAATCTCATTTCTCTTTCTAACATCTTTAGGAAACTCCTTATAGCCCTAGGAATTCACAGTTCTATCTCTAATCACGTGAAACAAAACTAGAAGAAAAACACTCAGTTCACCATTACCACATGGGAATCTATGTGAAACATCTCATATATATTCCAAACAGAGCCACAAAAATAGTCTGCACACATAGAATATCTTTTCATGAATAAAAGATAGCAGGACTCCAAGATTACCCCATCTGAAGGAAGGTAGCTGGCTATTCATGAGCATGGTAGTGGCACATGGAATTCAATTGATATTGTCAGGATTCTCTCATATCATATTTTACTTTGTCTTCAGAGAAGACTTACCAAGGAAAGAAGAATACTATAATGATGTTTGAGACAGTAGTTGGGCATTCCTTCAAGTGTGTCAGTGAGCAGAGCATCCAGCTGTCAGCTCAGCTTCAAATGAAAACAATGAATATCCATCTTCAGGCCTTTGATTTTGCAGGAGACTCCTTTGGAAATGGTAAGTTATGTGTCCTCAAGTCACAAACAGCCTTAAAAAGCCTAGTGGGGAGTTTTAAGTTATCTTTATTCTGAAGCTGTCAAGGGGCCAGAGCACATGGTTCACTATAATAGTCTAACTCTGTGAAGCTTTAAGGGCTGTACTCACCCTATGCTTACATGTGAAAACTGTATATATAATTACACCCATGTCTTCCAACTTACAGTGGGACTCTTCATCTGACTCACTCATTTAAACACACATACATGCACATAAACATGCACACATGTGTGTGCACATGCATGCTCACATACACACACCAAAAAAGAGGGGGAAATGTTGTGGACTCATCTTGGAAATGCTGTTGAAGACTAATCAACTCCAGCATGTTCAAACAATATTTTAAACATCTTCAGTAAGAGATTTTAAAAAGGTTTTGTAATTGATTGTTCCCATTTGTAGAGAGGGAAAAGAAAAATGTGCTTTGTCCACATTCAAGAATGAAGTTAAGTTCTGTCAGAATCACTTTTCTGGAATATAAGGCATCATTGGACATTTTCTCCCAGCTAGTTTGGTTTACATAATCTGACTTTTTCTTTGCATTTGAACCACAACACAGAGCTCAGCTGGAACTTCCCATTGTAGAAACTAGCCCTTAGATGAAGGCCAGGGCTAGATAGGTCACTTTTTAGAAAGGCCTTGTCTTAGTCACTGTTCTTTTGCTATGAAGAAACATCATAAACATAGCAACTCAGAAAAAGGGCATTCAACAGTTTCAGAGTGTTAGTTTATTATCATTGTAGTGAGGAGCATGTGGCACATAGAGAGTCACAGCTCTAGAGCTGGAAGGGTTACATTCAGATCCATAGATATCAGAGAGAAAAGAGAGAGAGAACCTGGTCTGGCACAGACTTTTGAACCCAAAGCCCACCCATAGTGATACACTTCCTGAAACAAGATGACATGTACTACAACAAGGCCACAACTTCTCATCCTTTTAATCCTTCTCAAATAGTGCCACCTCCTGATGAGTAAGCATTCAAATATATGAGCCCATGTCAACCATTATTATTCAACCCACCACAACCACCTTTTAATGTTTAGAAAACAATGTTACTCAGACATCTGTTTGACCAGAATAGTCATAAACATCACCTAAAATATCTTTTTTGTAGAAACTCAAACATATTATAGGTACTTTTCAAACACTATTAGAGGCTTCATGTGAACTTCTAACATGAATCTGATTTTATGTTGGGTTCCATTATACAACTAAAGATGTATCTAGGGAAACAAACTCTTTATTTGTTCAATTAATAATCCAGGTGTTGTTTAGGGAAACAAACTCTTTTTTATTTGTCCAATTAATAATTCAGGTGCTGTTTGTTTTATATCCTGTGTTTTTGAAGGGTTTCTTTCTGTCTTAGAGTTTCTGCATTTGTTTTCTGTCTTTGTCTTAGGGTTAATTAGTAAGTACCACCATAGTTAAGCTGTCAAAACTGTTCTTAGAATGTCTAACTTCTCAAAAATGTTTACTTCTTTGCACACATACTCTAACATTAGTCACATTTCAGAATGAGGCACACAGTTGTCTGTATAATTGTATATATATATAAAAAAAACTCTGTGAAGCAGGAAAGGGGTAGATCTGCTGAACAAAACCTGTCTCATGTCTGGTTACCATTGTGAATGCTCACAGGCAGATGCATAAATGCTCTTTTTTGTTTGTTTGTTTTCCTAATGAAAAAAACAATCGTTTGTTAAAGAGACCTTACTAAGCAAGAGACCAATGTTCCTTCACTCTTGTTGCTATTCATGTGCTCATTGAACTCTCACAAACTCCTACCATTCTACCACCAAAAAGTTCCTCATTTGGTCACTGCCTTAGCCCAAGTCTACATTCTAGATTTTGTAATTCTGAAAAATAAATTTTATGATGATCAAGTGGAAAGATATATGTAATTCTTTAAATGCTATATTTTATGAGTAACAGCCATTTAAAAAGGAGAAAGCTATTGTGTGAATGGAATTTAAAGACACAGGTACAAGGGCCATAGGCACAGTGCTCTTGATGAGGGGTAGATCAAAGAAGGAAAGTTTTCAACAGTTTCTGTTTTCCCAATCATTAGTTTAAGCAGGAAGCTCATGCAATCTTGGCAACTACTCTGTGGTTGATGGTTACTTACGAAATGCACTTCATCTTTTTGGAAGTGTCTTAGTTCTTTTCACATTCCTAAGGGGTTGAGGAAGCATATGGAAGATTTAAGAAAGCCTAAAAGGCCTAGTTTTCTTCTAAGTGACTCAGAGTTAATAGCACACACCTGGCTTGGAGAGACGTGGTTTCCTTGGTCCACTGTCAAACACTTTTTTTTCTAGACTCCAGGTTTAAAGTGTCAGGGGCTCTTGTAAAGCTCTACAGAACAGACTGGAGATGTTTACTTATGATGTTACTAGCCATCTTGAGAAACGACCACACTAAAGTATATTTAGTTTGTGGAAGTGGCTTCCAAAACATATCGGAACCAGGGACAGAGCTTAATGTAAAGACTAGAGCAGTAGCTGTTTTGTAAAATTGTAAGTTTTATTTCCACCACTTTCTTTAGGCTAATAGACTTCTGTTATCTATCTGTACTAACATAAATTGTCCTCCATGTTAACATGGATAAACATTCCAGCAACCATGAAGATCAGGAGTTTTTTTTGGAATAACTAGTAAACCAATACTTGAATATGTTCATTTCTCACAGCTTTGCTTACTTTCTTCCATACAGAGTGGTGGATCTTCTGTGGCAGACTCCTAACTCTGCCTCCCTCTTCCCATCCAACACACACATAGTCACTCTAAGAAACTTTCAATAAACGAACAAAATTCTGTAGGGACTTCCTTCTGTTTGTAATAAATAAGAGTGAATTGCTTCATAGTCTTTGTTTTCAAACATAGGCAATAGAAAGAGTGAACAGAGGGACTGAAGGAAGTGAGCTGACATCCATCCCAAACAACAGGATAAAAGCAGTCCATAGTTAGTTTCCTGACTACATAAAAATAATAGAATACAAGAACTCAAGGAATTTATTGGGAGATTTCCAGTACAATTGAAATAAGGTATGTAAGTCATCCACATATTATCAAGGAAAATTAAGTTTTTGGACCACTATGATTAAGTGTTAGCAAAACAAAAATAAGGTATGACCACTGGCAGAAGCACTGCAGAAATATAAAAATATTTTGAAACTAAGTAGATGAAGTATTAGGAGTAATGCTTGATTAGGCATGTCATAATGAAGTACTACAGGCTGGATATCTTAAGTAATAAAAATTTGTGTTCTAACAGTTCTGGGAGTTGAAAGCCAAGAACAATATGTTGGCAGTATTGGAGTCATTAATTTTTTTATTTTATTGAAAATAGATGTTTCATATAATATATTCTGAATATGGTTTCTCCTCCCCCTAATCTTCTCAATTCCTTTTGCCCTACCCTCCCTTCCAGATCCACACCATTCTTATTTCTCTGTAGAAAATAAGCAGGCATCTAAAGAACAATAGTACAATTCAATAAGATAAGATAAACCAAAATCAACAAATCAGAATAATACAAAAATAACCAAACAAGGAACCAAGCCATAGAAAAAGCACAAGAAACACATATAGACACAGAAACACAGGTTTATATATACAGGAATCACATATGACATCCCCACCCTGCAAAAGAAAGCCATATATATATATATATATGGCTCCCTTTCCACAGTTGAAGCAATTCTACCTGGAGGTAATGATGCTCACTATCTTCCCTGATGTGGAATGGGGATACTATTAGGAGCACATATGTCTCATAGTCAGATGATCCTTAATAATGAAATAACATTTAATGTCACATTCTGTAGATCTCTGATGCTTTTGAAGACTATCTATCTATCTATCTATCTATCTATCTATCTATCTATCTGGCATAACTAAATTGTCAAACATTGGTTATTTTCAGCTATTCACTATTTAAATAATCTTGAAAACATCTTTTGTAATTAACTACATTAAAATCTAATATAAGCATGAGTTTTACTATCTCACTATTAACTTGCATTACTTAATCATTGTGATGCTTTGTATATTCTTGAGCCAGGAAGTGGCACTATTAGGAGGTATGGCCTTGTTGGAGTAGATATGTCACTGTGTACATGGGCTTTAATACCCTAGTCCTAGCTGTCTGGAAGTCACTCTTAGAGGCCAGCAGATGAAGATGTTAACCTCTTGGGTCCTCCTGCACCATGCTTCCCTGCATGCTGCCATGTTCCCACCTTGATGACACTATACTGAATTTCTGAACCTGTAAATCAGTCCTAATTAAATGTTGTCCTTATAAGAGTTGCCTTGGTCATGGGGTCTGTTCACAGCAGTAAAAACCTAACAAAGACAATCATCATAAGTAGTTTATAGTAACAGTTATTAAACGGACTGGGTCTAAGCCTTGTATTCTCAAATGAGTTTCATAGGCCTAGTACCATTCTAAGAGAAATAATATTAATTTTAAATTTTGTATCAATATACAAAGAATTATACTAATGAAAATATTAAAAACTGTACCAATATATAATTTCTTCACCAATGTAAGAAATTATAACTTTAATTTTGTATCAAATATAAAGATTTCTACCAATGTAAGATTATGGCTATACAATGCTTTGTTTAAGAGTAAATTTAATATCCTATTCTTATTTTTCTATAATATTACTGTATCCCTCTTTTTTTCTCCCCTCCTTTTACTGAAGAAAGAAGGACAAATAAGAGGAAAGGAAAGGAAAGGTAGAAATTCCTGAGTCTAAGCTCTCTAATTTCTTCCATGTCCAAAGGTGCAAAATTTTAAAATTATCCCTTTAAATGACAACATATCTATAATTTGTAAAAGAAAAAAAAACCTGAACCATCCACGCCAACCAAAGTGACTAGGACAATGATCTTCTTTTGCTTGCTTCTTGCTGAACTGGGGCAAAGAATTCCTTTCTGGGTGCCCAATGGAGAATAGAAAAACTGATTTTGTCAAAGGAAGGCTAGCTGGCATCATTTGTTGTCCAGTTTCTATATGCCATTTGTTCATGGTTTAGTTGTTCTGGAAAAGTTCTGGAAGCAAGTCTTTAGAGAAAACAACCTTGATGTACTTGAGGTTGGATAAAGCAGAGAGCTAGAATGGATGGTCCCAGATTCCCAGCATCCAAGAGAGTGAACCTTGTCAAGGCTGTTTTTTTCCTTCTCCATTCTGCAATATATAAAACTTGCAAGCAACCCATAGCTCTGTGAAGACATTTTCATGGAACATGTAGGGTGCACAGATCAGTTAAGGAAGGTCATTAAAGAAAGACAACTGCCCTTCTTAGAGGTTAGTTTGATTGTAGCCATCTGTGGCCACGGATGAATTGCGTTCACCTGAAAGGAGAGCTGGAAATGAAAAAGGATGGAGAGGCGAGAGAAGCATGAAGCCAAGACAAAGTTTTCTGATCAAGGCTCAAAGTTTAGTATTCAGCTCTTCTATTTAAAGGGAAAGCCCCACCAAACCTATTCTTTGTTTCAGCCAGAGAACCAATGCTTTGTCTCAGCTGGATTATGTCTCAAGGCAAGCTCAGCGAGCAGTCTATTCTAAGTTCCTGTAGGAAGTTGTAAGTACAGCCAAGGTGGATAACTCCACCTAGGTCCTATTACTAGGTCTATTGTGGTAAACAAGGTCTTTCCAGCCTGCTCAAGGCTGGGGAGAGGGCACATTTGACCACAGAATCAAATTACAACATAAATTTCCATTCATTTCATCTTGAAGGATGGTCTGTAACAATAAGTCATGGGAATTTTGTACCCAATAAGAGTTATTGGCTATTATAGACATTTAAATCTCAGCTGGTCCCAGACCTTTCTCTGTGTATTGAGACATATGTATCATTGTATAAGCATCACCTATCTTGTCAATCTTGTTTATCTTCCTAGTTCATAGCCAAGATCTTCATGGTCTCTCCTTTTGTCATGTCTGATCTTTATCAACTTGGAAAGAACCTATAGCCTTTCTTTTCCTGTGGAAATATAGGAATAACCTCTTCCCCTGCATAACACATTTCCTGTTTTCCATTCTGATGTGTGAACAACAGGTTCAGTTCAGCAGTTTCTTTTCCATAATCCAATGTCTTTTTTGTTCATTAGCATTAAAAAAATTTAGAGTCAATGAAGCATTATTATGTAAGGCCTCTCTGGAGGTCTTTGCTGTCCCCTTTGGTCTGTTAATCATCTCTTTTAAAGTACAATTAGACCTCTTCACAATTGCTTGTCCTGTAATATAGGTTAAAAAAAACCACTTCATATTATTAGAGACATATGCCAGACCATTGTCAGTTTTAATTTGTATGAGCATTCCCATAATGGCCATAATTTCTAACAAATGTGTAATACAGAATCAGCTTTTTCTGAAGCTAAGGCAGTGGCCCATTGAAATCCTGCATATATGTCTATAGTATGATGGACACATGTCGGTTTACCAAATTCTGTAAAGTGGACCATATCCATTTGCTAAATTTCATTTCTTTAGGTATCTTTAGGGTTACTTTCTGTGGGTAATGGAGTTTGGTTATATAATGAGCAAGTAGGACATTGCCACACAATTTCCTTGGCTTCTGCCAAGTTATAGAGATTTCTTTCTTTAAACCTTTGCTGTTAACATGGTGTTTTATATGGAGTTCCTGCACCTCTAGTACACTTCCTATCAAAGCTGGTGAATTTCATTATTACCTTATGCCAGAGGACCTGGCAGACCTGTATGGGATCTTATGTGTGTCCCATACAGTGGATGACTCCCTTTTCTGATCATTTGTTGTAGCTGAGTAAATATTGAAGTCAATTCAGAATCATCCTGGATAAGTTCAGCAGTTTCTCTGTATAAAACAATGCTTTCTGTATATTTAGAGTCAGTTTCTATATTAAGAGACTTGAAAATCTGATAACCATAAATATTACATATAATTAAAAATTTTGAATCCAACTTATAGGGATTCTCAACCACTTTATTTATATCTTATGATTTATATCCTGTCTTTATAATTTATTAGCATCAGTATAAAATGTATGGGCTCCAGAAATTGAAGTTCTTTTTATTATAAGGGGGAAAATCCAGTTCTTTTTTATGAATTGAAGTCACTTGCATTTAGGATATTTGTTCTTAATCTCTGCCAAGAAATTACTGTATGTTCTTTGACAGTGTTCATACTGTGTCCATAATAAGGCAATCTCTGCATTAGTAAAAGATATCACAACTTCAGCTGGATGCATTCAAGCTAACTGTCAACATCCCACTTTTCCTTTTAGTATCAATTCAGAAACCCTTTCTATGTAGGTTTTAAACTTTTTCCTCTGTTTATGTGCTAAAAATATCCATTCTAAGATATAACCTTACTCTGCATAAGAGGTCCTGTAGAGGAATGAGTAGAGGACAAGATAACTAAGATGCAGTCCAAGTTTTAATAAATATGATCTAGATGTGTATCCTGTAATTTCCCTTCTATCATAGCTATTTCTCAGTTTTGACTGAGTAGACAGCCAATTGCAGGCCACAGCCAGTTAATATCTCTTAGTAGCTTCTGAAAATCATTAAGAGTCTTTAATTGGTTTCTTCTGATTTGCACTTTTTTGTGACTTATCCCTTTATACACTTAGTATATTGTAGGTATTTAATAGAATCCCCTATCTGTATTTTTTCAGGGGTTATTTGCAATCCTCAGCAAAGCAAGTTTTCTTTTACTTTATCAAATATTCCTTCTAGGATATTCATACCTGAATTAGCCAATAGCATCCATATAAAGATTAAATAATGGATTGATGAAATTGTTATGAATCATCTCCAATGGCTGTTGTACAAAATATTGACACAAGGTGGCGCTATTTAACAGTCCCTGTGCCAGGACTTTTCAGTGATATCTTTTTAATTGGACAACTTCTATTAAAGGTAGGTACTGAGTAATCAAAACTGTCTCTATCACTTTTATGTAGAGGAATTGTGAAAACAGTCTTTTAGATTAATAATTATGATAGGCCATTCCTTAGGCAACAAGGAAGGAATGGGCTTCCAGGCTGCAGAAAACTCATTGGCTGAATAATCTAGTGCAAGCAGTTGGTAGAGCGTATATCTGTCCCATGTCCTGGTTAGATGTGAAGGACATGGGCAAAGTGAGCATAGGAAGGTTAACCTTGGGTGGAGATGCCTGAATCTGCCAGCTGTGCCTGCGAGAAGGCTTTAGAATGTTAACTACCTTTTCGTTTGTTTGTTTGTTTGTTTGTTTGTTTGTTTGTTTCAATAGTCAATCCTCAGCTGTGAAGACTGTTCTACCGGCAGTCAACCTAGGGTCCTTGATCTTTCTTTAGGCTCAGGGAACCCCAACCATGTTGTGGCTTGGGGTGGGAGCTTTGTGTCACAATTGCACCAACATATCTTGTAGTCAGGTCACGTTGTTGGATGCTAAAGATCCAAACCCACGGGATGCACTCCCCCAGAGATACTCATGGACAGGACTCATTGCAGTTTTTGTGAGGTTTATTGAAGAATTGACAGTGGCCGGTGCACCAGGGCCCCTCTGCTTGCAGGCAAGAGGGAACCCCGAATTGGAGTAAAGGGTGGTTTATATACAGAGTTCACAAGACAGTTAATTGCTTCTTAGACAATATTAAAAAGATTTTAAACATTTGTTCTCAAGCTTTGTTTCTGTTCCCAGGCTTGGTTCCTAAGTAACTCAAATTTGCACCTTATCTTTTACAACAAACATAGAGTCAGCTTAAGTAGCTTCTGTTTATCTACGTTTTACTGTGCTAAGGGCTCATAAACTCTTATCTTGGGTCTTTTTTCCTGGAATGTTTTTTTGAAATGTGCTTCTCCCAGGATGTGTCCCTGGGGGAAGTTAATATTTGAGTTTAAAATCAAAATAGGAGCTTTTTATTAATTTTAAGTTTCTACAACGTCTATGGATGGAAGGGATTGTAACTGGGTTGATGTTTAATTTTCTCCTTTGGTAGCTTGAAGAGCACCTTCCAGTAATATTTTATTAATCTAAGGGGGTAAAGGCTCTAGGTAGGCACAGCTTGACTCCTGTGTTCAATGAGTTGTGTAAGTGTTATCTTCAGCAATGAGGCCTTACCATCAGTTTGTGGAGAGTAACCATTAGCCTTGGTAATAACCTCAGCTGTACTGGAATTACTATGGGGCCTCATTGGATAACAACTAAATTATGGAAGTTTCACTTGGTGGCAAGAGATATCTAGTAGGAACTGTGTCTCCCCCATGTTTTGGTGATTCCATTGTTATCAGTTTATGAAGATTTCAATTTCTTAGTTACTGTTCTATTGCTGTGAAGAAATCTCAAGTTTTGCCCAGTTGGAGGGAACCCAAGGAGATTACCAGAAAATTCAATACTGGTGTAAAAACCTGCTCTACAGGTTAGAAATGTGGTGCTCGAGTCTAAGGGTTTGATATATATGAAGATGCAAAAGGTAGGGTTCTCAAGCCCTAGTGTTACATGATTGGGTAGGAGGCAAAGGAGTGCTGTCCTTCAAACCCAATAACATTTGTTCAGAAAGAGGCGGAATCTTGCAGCTGGAGAGGATACTAACTCCTTCAAAGGCAGGAGCTGCCCACACTGGGAAGGTGCTAGTCGTTACAATTACCATGAAAAATGAGAGCAATGTTCAGAGCCATGGAAAGAAACTGAGCACTGAAGCTAGGTTGGGCTTCCCTTTGTCTGCCCTTTTAAAAGGCCAGAGACATTTATATTGCAGGCTGGGGGAAGGGAATGCTGGCCATTTTGGCTCAGCACAGAAACAAGAGAGTGTGGGATTCCATAAGTAGAGACAAGGAAGATTACCTGCATCTCTTCAGCCCACCCTAATGACATCCTTCCTACAAGGCTGTACCTACTACTACAAGTCCATATCTCTTAATCCTTTTAATTCTTTCAAATAATGACACTTCTTGGTGACTAAACATTCAAGTATATGAGCAAATGGGGTCATTTTTTCAAATCACCACAACCAACAATAGCCTTGGGAATACCTTGGGTTGTTTGGGGGTTCCCATGGGACCCCTTTAGCCAAGTACTTGATGGATGTAGCTTATACATTATCCAGAAAGCTTTGTTAGATAATTAGAGATGTCTAGATGTGGCTCTCTCTCTTGTTATTTGGAAATTTTACTTTGATCACCTTCAGATATGTATACATTATAGGACGTTTCTAGGTATTAGGTTCCCATATAACCCCTCAATTGGCCCTTTGTTTTAGCTATTCCCCATAAAGTAAGAGCTATCTTACTTAGCCATGTTCTTTCTCCCATCCCCATTTTATCTTCTCCTTCCAGCATTCCCCCATCCTTCCATAACTATTTATTCTATTTCCCCATCTTTGAGAGATCCATTTCTCTCACCTAGTCCCTTATTCTCTACCTACCCTCTGTTTTTTGTTTTGTTTTGTTTTGTTTTGTGTGTGTGTTTTGTGACAAGTTTTCTCTGTGTAGCCCTGATTGTCCTGGAACTCACTCTGTAGACCAGGCTGGCCTCGAACTCAGAAATCTGCCTGCCTCTGCCTCCCAAGAAAGGCATATGCCACCACTGCCTGGCCTACCCTCTGTTTTTATATGGAATGTAGCTTGCTTATTAATGACTTAAGTGTTAATATCCAAATATAAGTGAATATTCATATTCATCTTTCTGGTCTGAGTTACCTCACTCAGGATGACTTATTTCTAGTTATATATATTTACCTGCAAGTTTCATGATTTTATTTATCTAGTTAGTTATTATATTTAAAATTTTAACTTATTTTAAATAAAAATTTAATAAAGATATTTTAAAATGTATTTATTTTTTTTTACTGATTATTTTATTTATTTATATGTCAAATGTTATATCCCTTCCCAGTTCCCACTCTGCAAATCCCCTATCTCATCCTCCATTCCCACTGCTTCTATGAGGGTGCTCCCCCAAACTACCCACTCCCCTCTCACCACCCTAGCATTCCCCTATGCTGGGGCACTGATTCTTTAGAGGATCACAGGCTTCTCCTACCATTGATGTCAGATAAGGCCATCCTCTGTTAAATATGCAACTGGTGCCATGGGTCCCTCCATGTGTACTCTTTGGTTAATAGTTTAGTCATTGGGAGCTCTGAGGGGTCTGGTTGGTTGATATCGTTGTTTTCCCTATGGGGTTGCAAACTCCTTCAGCTCTTTCAGTCCTTCCCCTAACTCTTCCATTGGGATCCTGTGCTCAGTCCAGTGGTTGGCTGCAAGCATCCGCATCTGTATTGGTTAGGCTATGGCACAGCCTCTCAGGAGACAGCTATATCAGACTCCTGTCAGCAAGCACTTCTTGGCATCAGCAATACTGTCTGGATTTGGTGTGTGCATATGGGATGGCTCTCCAGGTGGGGCAGTCTCTGGATGGCTTTTCCTTCAGTCTCTGCTCTACTCCTTGTCCCTGTATTTCTTTGACAGGAACAATTCTGGGTTAATATATTTGAGATGGATGGGTGTCCCCATCCCTCAACCAGGAACCGTGCCTAACCTCTGGATATGGTCTTATGGGATCTCTTTCCCCTTTGTTGGATATTTTAGCTAATGTCATCTCCATTGTGTCCTGGAACCCTCTTGCTTTCCTGGTATCTGGGACTTTCTGGAGGCTACCCCTAGTTCCCCATCTCCCACTGCTACACACCTTGGTTCAATTTCCTGATTCTCTGTACTTCTCCCCTGTCTCCTGCCACACCTGGTTCTGCTTCCCTTTTCCCTTCCCCATCTCTATCCCTTCCAAGACCCTTCCTTCCCTCTACCACCTATTATTATTTTGTTCCCCCTTCTAAGGAGACCTAGGAATCCACACTTTGGTCTTCCTTCTTCTTCAGCTTCATATGGTCTATGAGATGTATTATGGGTATTCTAAGTTTTTTGCCTAATGTCCACTTGTCAGTGAGTATATTCCATATGTGTTCTTCTGTAACTGGGTTACCTCACTTAGGATGCTGTTTTTAGTTCCATCCATTTGCCTGTGAATTTCATGAAGTCATTGTTTTTAATAGCTGAGTAGTACTCCAATGTGTAAATGTACCACATTTTCTGTATCCATTCCTTTGTTGGAGGCCATCTGGGTTGTTTCAAGCTTCTGACTATGACAAATAAGGCTGCTATGAACAAGTGGAGCATGTGAACTTGTTATATGTTGGAGCATCTATTGGGTATAGGCCTAGGAGTGGTAGAGCTGGGTCCTCAGATAGTACTATAGCCAATTTTCTGAGGAATTGCCAGATTAATTTCTAGAGTGGTTATATCAGCTTCCAGTCCCAACATCTATGGAGGAGTGTTCCTATATCTCCATATCCTTGCCAGCATCTGGTGTCACCTGAGTTTTTGAACTTAGCCATTCTGACTGGTGTGAGGTGGAATCTCGGGGTTGTTTTGATTTGCATTTCCCTGATGACTGAGAATGTTGAACATTTCTCTGGGTGCTTCTTGTCCATTTGAGATTTCTTAGTTAAGAATTCTTTATTCAGCATGATACCTCATTTTTAATAAGGTTATTTGGTTTTCTGAAGTCTACTTTCTTGAGTTCTTTGTATATATTTGATATATGCACTCTGTTGGATGTAGAATTGGTAAAGATCTTTCCCCAATCTGTAATTTCCCATTTTGTCCTGATGATAGTGTTCTTTACAAAAGCTTTTCAATTTTATGAGATTTCATTTGTCTATAGTTGATCTTAGAGCCTGAGCCATTGTTGTTCTGTTCAGAAAAATTTTCTCTGTGTCAATGTGTTCGAGGCTATTTACCACTTTTTCTTCTAATAGATTCAGTGTATCTGGTTTTATGTGGAGATCTTTGACCCACTTGGTCTTGAGCTTTGTACAAGAAGGTAAGAATAGATCAATTTGCTTTCTTCTACATGCCGAACACCATTTAAGCCAGAACCATTTGTTGAATATGCTTTTTTTTCCACTGGATGCTTTTGGCTCCTTTGTCAAAGATCAGGTGATTATGGGTATGTGGGTTTAATTCTGGGTCTTCAGTTCTATTCCACTGTTCTACCTGTCTGTCTCTGTACCAACACCATACAGTTTTTATCACTATTGCTCTGTAGTAGAGGTTGAGGTCAGGGATGATGATCCCTCCCCCCGCCACACACACAAATTTCTCTTGTTGTTGAGAATAGTTTTCACTATCCTGGGCTTTTTGTTGTTTCAAATGAATTTGAGAATTGCTCTTTCTATCTCTGTGAAGAATTTAGTTGGAATTTTGATGGGGATTGCATTGAATCTGTAGATTGCTTTTGGTAAGATGGCTATTTTTAATATGTTGAGCCTGCCAGTCTATGAGCATGGGGCATCTTCCAATCTCCTGAGGCTTCTTCAATTTCTTTCTTCAGAGCTTTTCTTGAAGTTCTTGTCATATATTTAACATGCTTTATTAGAGTCACACCAAGATAGTTTATATTATTTGTGACTATTGTGAAGTATGTCCTTTCCCTATTCCCTTTCCCAGCACATTTATCCTTATAGTAAAAGAAGGCTACTGACTTGTTTGAGTTAATTTTATATCCAGCTTCTTTATATTCAGCTAACCTTGCTGAAGTTATCAGCTGTAGGAGTTATCTGGTGGAATATTTGGTGTCACTTAAGCATACAATCATATCATCTGTAAATAGTGATATCTTCACTTCTTCCTTTCCAATTTGTATCCCTTTGACTATCTTTTGTTGTCTAATTGGTCTGGCTAGAACTTTGAGTGCTACATTGAATAGATAGGAAGAGAATAGACAGCCTTGTCTAGTTTAGTGATTTTAGTGAGATTGCTTCAAGTTTCTCTCCATTTAGTTTGATGTTGGCTACTGGTTGGCTGTATATTGCTTTTACTGTGCCTAGGCATGGGACTTGAAATGCTGATCCTTTTTAGACTTTTAACATGAAGGGGTGTTGAATTTTGTTGAATGCTTTTTCAGCATCTAATGAGATGATCATGTGGGTTTTTTTATTTGAATTTGTTTATATAGTGGATTATGTTGATGAATTTCCATATATAGAATCATCCTTGCATCCCTGGGATGAAGCCTACTTGATTTTGATTTGGCTTGTAAAAATTTTATTGAGTATTTTTGTATCAATATTCATAAGAGAAATAGGTCTGAAGTTGTCTTTCATTGTTAGGTCTTTGTTTTGTTTAGGCATTAGAGCATACATGGCTTCATAGAACAAATTAGGTAGAGTTCCTTCTGTTTCTATTTTGTGGAATAGTTTGAAAAATATTGATATTAAGTCTTCATTAAAGGTCTGATAGAATTCTGAACTAAAATTCTCTGGTTCTGAAATTTTTTTGTTTGGAGAGTTTTAATGACTGCTTCTATTTATTTAGTGTTATGGGACTGTTTAGATGGTTTATCTGACCCTGATTTAACTTTGATATCTGGTATCTGTCTAGAAAATTATCCATTTCATGCAGATTTTCTAGTAATATTGAGTATAGGCTTCTTTAGTAGGATCTGATGATTTTTTTGAATTTCTTTGGTTTCTGTTGTTATATCTGTTTTCTAACATCTGATTTTGTTAATTTGAATACTGTCTCTGTGTCCTCTGGTTAATCTGGCTAAGGGCTTATCTATTTTGTTGATATTCTCAAAGAACCAGCTTCTGGATTTGTTGATTCTTTGTATAGTTCTCTTTTTTTTCTACTTGGTTGATTTTAGCCTTGAGTTTGATTATTTCCTATAGTCTGCTCCTTTTGGATGTATTTGCTTCTTTTTGTTCTAGAGCTTTCAGATGTGCTGCTGAGCTGTTACAGTATGGTCTTTCTATTTTCATTATGGAGTCACTTAGAGATATAAGTTTTTTCTCTTAGCACTGCTTTCTTTGTGTCCCATAATTTTTGCTATGCTGTGCCTTCATTTTTGTTAAATTCTAAAAAGTCTTTAACTTCTTTCTTTCTTTTTCCCTGACCAAGTTATCCTTGAGTAGAGAGTTGTTCACTTTCCATTTGTATGTGGGTTTTATGTTTTTGTTGCTATTGAAGCCTTAGTCAGTGGTGTTTTGACAGAGTGCATGGGATTATTTCAATCTTGTGTTTGTTGAGGCCTGTTTTGTGACCAATTATGTGGCCAGTTTTTGAGAAAGTACCATGAGGTGCTAAGAAGAAAGTATATTTTTTTGTTTATGGGTGGAATGTTCTATGATATCTGTTAAACTCATTTGGTTCACAGCTTCTGTTAGTTTAATTGTGTCTCTGTTTAGTTTCTGCTTCCATGATCTGTCCATTAGGGAGAGTGGGGTGTTGAAGTTTCCCACTATTATTGTGTGAGGTTCAACATGTGCTTTGAGCTTAATTAGTGTTTCCTTTACAATTGTGTGTGTCTTTGCATTTAGTGCATAGATGTTCAGAATTGAGGGTTCATCTTGTTAGCTTTTTTCTTTGATGAGTATAAAGCGTCATTTCTCATCCTTATTTTTCTTTTTTTTATTACTTTTGGTTGAAAGCTTGCTCGGGGACAGCCCCAGCTTGCGGGGGGGGGGGGAGTCTTCTTCTTCTTCTTGGTTCTTGAGGCAGCAGAGTGGGAAGAGGGTCGGCAGGGGATAAGACTTGGTCTTATGAGATTTGGGGTAAGACTTTGGTCTTATGAAATATTTAGGGTTGCTGAATAATAAAAGTTTACTTATCCATGCTAGAAAAGTTTACTTACTATGCTATTGTATCTGACCTGCCTTCTGTGATCCTCTGAGGCCAGAAACTGCAGTTTCTTGCACTTATCACCTCATGCTAAAAACAGCAAAGGATTAAGTAAACAACCTTTGTTCTATCTCAGCTGGAACTGCTTGGCTCTAATTTTCACCCTGCTAGTTGGAAATCACAGCAAGAAAAGACACTTAGAGATGTGTTACAGCATTTATTACTAAGTTGTTAAAAGTTTCCTATGAAAGCTATCTAAGGAGAAAAGTGGAAAGGTCTTAAAGTGGGGAAAAGGAAAACTTCTATCTGGGAAAAGGGAAAAAAATCTAGTCTATAAACTACTCTAAGTGGGGAAAGGTAAAAAAATTCTATTCTATCTCTCCATTGTATCTCTCTATTCTATCTCTCTATTCTATCTCCTCTCATCTCTTTGACCTCAGTACTTAATATCTCTTTCAGAATACATGATCACATATTACAAAGTTCAACACAAGTTCACACCAAAAATCAAATCATAAATTGAAATAGAATTTACAACAGAGAATGTTTACATACATATCCATTAGGAGTAATTATCTGGCTAAACATCCATCACCCGTCTAGCTCCACAGGTTCACTGAAGGTTTCAAACTATAACTAAGAAATTAGTGAAGTTTTGTATAAATAAACCTAGGCAATATTTTATCTTCTGTCCTAGCACCTATAATAAATCATTAGTTCCCTTTTAATGACCTTTGGTTAATTGTTTTACAACCTCTTGGAATGTTCTCTGAGCAGGAGAAAATCTGGTTACTATCTAAGAGCAATTAGCTGATGACACTTGGGAGACTGATAGAATTCTCATTGCAGTTTTAATTATCAGACAGGGACCTAATAGCAGTCCCACTATAAAAGAGCTTAATAATAATCATTGATATAATTTTAGGGATTTTTATAGGATCATCATTAAGACTTAAGAAGTCATCTATTTGTCTATAGCATCACCACATCTTCGTGGATCTGCAGAGATCTGCTTCAAAGGGGTGTGCTATTGCTTAGTGATTGTTCCATATGTTTAATGATAATAATAAGAAAAGCATATTAATAGCAGGAATCTTCCGTAAAATAAGTCCCTACAGCCTTGCTGAAAAATAACTTACTTGTCACAGATTATATAATAATCCAAGGCAAGCCATTTCAGGATGATAACCTGCTAATTATTAGCTTGTCCCATTATGGCTCCTGACAAAAGTTGAATTTTTTTGATATTATAATGGTTACTCCAGATTGTTTCCTGGGACCATTTGCTTAATTTTTTTTTTTTAACCAACCTTTTACTCTAAGGTAGTTTCTGTCTTTGTTACTGAGGTGCATTTCCTGTAGGCAGCACAATGCTGGGTCCTGTTTTTGTATCCAGTCTGTTAGTGCATGTCTTTTTATTGGGGAATTGAGTCCACTGATGTTAAGAGATATTAAGAACCAGTGATTGTTGCTTTCTGTTGTTTTTGTTGTTAAGAGGTGGAATTATGTTTGTGTGCCTATCTTCTTTTGGGTTTGTTGTAAGAAGATTAATTTCTTGGTATAACTTGGGTGTAGTTTCTCTCTTTGGAGTTTTCTATCTTTTATCCTTTGTAGTGCTGGATTTGTGAAAAGATATTGTTTAAATTTTGTTTTGTCATGGAATATCTTGGTTTTATCATCTATTGGGAATTTTGCTAGGTATAGTAGCCCTGGCTTGCATTTTTGTTCTTTTAGGGTCTGTATGAAATCTAAGATCTTCTGGCTTTTAGAGTCTCTATTGAGAAGTCTGTTGTAGTTCTGATAGGTCTGCTTTTATATGTTACTTGACCTTTTTCCCTTACCGCTATTAATATTCTTTCTTTGTTCTGTGCATTTGGTGTTTTGATTATTATGTGACAGGAGGAATTTCTTTTCTGGTCCAATCTATTTGAGGTACTGTAGGCTTTTTGTTTGTTTATGAACATTTCTTTAGGTTAGGGATGTTTTCTTCTATAATTTTGTTGAAGACATTTACTGGCCCTTTGTGTTGTAATTCTTCACTGTCTTCTATACCTATTATCTTTAGGTCTTATATTTCCTGGATGTTTTGGGTTAGGAACTTTTTGCATTGTTCATTTTGATTGACTGTTGTGTCCATGTTATTTATGGTATCTTCTACATCTGAGAGTCTCTCTTCTATCTTTTGTATTCTGTTGGTGATACTTAGCTCTATGATTCCTGCACTCTTTTCCTAGGTTTTCTATCTGCAGGGTTTTCTCCCTTTGCAATTTCTTTATCATTTCTATTTCCATTTTTAGGTCCTTCATGGTTTTGTTCAATTCCTTTACCTGTTTGGTTGTATTTTCTGTATTTCTTTAAGGGATTTATGTTTCTTCCTTAACAGATTCTACCCGTTTACCTGTGTTCCCCTGTATTTCTTTAAGGTAGTTATTTATCATCATTATCAGATGTGATTTTAAATCAGAATCTTGCTTTTCTGGTGTATTGGGGGTATCCAAGTCTTGCTGTGGTAGGAGAACTGGGTTCTGATCATGCCAAGT
The DNA here is from genome assembly GCF_004785775.1 of Grammomys surdaster. Classification (NCBI taxonomy): domain Eukaryota; kingdom Metazoa; phylum Chordata; class Mammalia; order Rodentia; family Muridae; genus Grammomys; species Grammomys surdaster. The sequence continues at coordinate 2,299,685 of NW_021604647.1, read as the reverse complement.
AGCCTTGCTTTCTGTTGCTTATATTCTTGTGCTTTCCTCTAGCCACCTGGTTATCTATGGCTGGTCTTGCTGTCTCTGATTGGATCTTGTGTCTCCTGTGAACCTGTGAGCTTATGTGTGTCAGAACTCCTGGGGACAGGTTATCTCTAGATAGTATTGGGGTTCGGAGAACTGTGGCCCAGGATCAGCTCCTGGGCACAGATGGAAACTGGAAGGATCATGTCCCTGGCTGCACCATGGTTCTTGGTTCCTCTGGGCCCTGGGCAGGTTACACTTGGGCCAGGTATTGGGACCGTAGTGGTGGTCTCACCTGTGAGATTAGGTGTGTCAGTACTCATAGGAGACAAGCTATCTCTGGGCAGGATTGTTCTGTGAAGAGCTGTGGCACAGGGTCAGCTCCCCAGCACAGATGGAAACCACAAGGAATCATGTCCCTGACTGCACTGCCATGATTTTAATTTTTAAATGGCTGAGTAATATTCTATTTTGTAAATGTACCACATTCAAAAACTCAATTCTTTTTCTGACAAACATCTAGATTGCTTCCAATTTCTGAATATTATAAATGGAGCAAACATGAACATTGTTTCGCAGGTATCTCTGTAGTAGAATGAAGTACCCTTTAGGTATAGGTATCAGAGGTTTTTTTTTTTTAAGGCATAACTTAGTTTGCAAATGATTTATAACTGTACTTAAATTTGTCCTCTTCTTTTTTATTAACTAATTATTTTATTTATTTGCATCCCAAATGTCCTTGTCTTAATCACATTTACACTGGTATTCTCTGAATTAATTTTAATTTAATTTATTAGAGACCCTCTAAACATTTTTTCTATTAATTTATTTATTCATTTTACATTCTGATTGCTGTCCTCTTTTTCATTACCCCCTCACAAGTCCTTTATCACAGCCTCCCCTCCCCTTCTTCTCTGAGAGAATGGGGCCCCCTGGGTATACTCCCACAGTGATACATCAAGTCTCTGCAGGGTTAGGCACATCCACTCCCACTGAGACCAGACAAGGCAGCCCAGTTAGGGAAATGGTTACCACAGATAGGCAACAACTTTACGGACAGCCCCCACTCCTGTTGTTGGGGGACCCACATGAAGACTGAGCTACACATCTATTACATATATGCCGGGAGCCTCAGTTCAGCCTTTGTATGCTTTTTAGTTGATTGTTTAGTCTTTGAGAGCCCACAAAGGACCATGGTTAGTTGACTCTGTTGTTCTTTCCATGGGGTTCCTATCCCCTTTTCAGCACTCAATCCTTCCCTCAACTCTTTCATGAGTCACTGAGCTCTGTCCATTGTTTGGCTGTTGGTGTCTGTATCTGTTTCAGTCAGCTGCTGGGTGCAGCTTCTCAGAGGACAATTATGCTAGGCTTCTGTCTGTAAACATAACACAGTATTATCAATAGTGTCAGGAATTTGTGCTTGCCTATGGTATATAGACCTTAAAAACTTGTATAGTCACATCCTGTGGTCTTTTGTGGTTAAGACTTCAATCTATGAAGGGTGGTTGGAGGTATAACTAATTAATAATGGAAGATTAGAAATGAATACAGTTGATAAAATGCAAAAAGAAACACTGAAGCAGGAAAATCCCTGACAATTGTTTCACATCTGAAGATAATCCTTGTAAAGATGTGATTCCATGTAACTAAAATTTCACGTTGATATATTGAGAGAAAAAGACATATAAAAAGATTTCACTTTTTATATTTTTGTTGTATCAAATTATTTAAATAGTATCCCTGGGTTTCTACCCCAATTTTGGTTATTGACTTCCTGGATGAAAGACACACTCATAGCCTTTATAGTTACAATAATCCCCTAAATAGCATAAGAACTGGGTAGCAGCTTACCCTCTAGGCTGTTAGAACATACTTTTCTATTGATAACCCCAAGTTATTAATTACTATTAACTATGTGCCATCTGGGTTGCTCTTAACTCCAATTGGGCAGCTCTCAGAGCCACATTCTCTTGACCCTTAACTCATGGCAGCTTCTCCTTCCTTCTTTCCTGCACCTTCTTCCTCCTCGTGGACCTTCTCTTTCTTCAAGCTGTCAAAACCTAAATTCCACCTATGTCTCTTATGCCCAGCTATTGGCTGTTGGCATCTTTATTCACCTAGAATTAACTTGGGGGCAGGGTCACAGGGACTATGTGCAGACTCCAGGTCTTGAGGGCTTGCACGTAGCATTACAATAGAGAATAAAAGACAAAAACTCAACATTTTCTCTTTTGTTGAAAATTTACTTTTCTCACAAATATATCCTGATTACAGTTCATCTTCCCTCTACTCCTTCAAATCTTATCTGCATCTCTAATAAAGATCCATTCTCTTTCTGTCTTTCAATAGTAAAGAACAAGTTTCTAAGGAATAAAAAGAAAATATACCATATTACTCTCTTTCTACCTCATTTTTCTCAGAATTCCCTGATCCCTGAGGGAAGGGATTTGATGGAGAAGTCCCACTTTAGGCCTAAGTGTTCTAAGTGTCTCATTCTCTCCATTATGTCTGTTGTGATAGCTATTCTTGTTTGTCAACTTAACTACATCTGGAACTAAAACCCCCAAATGTAGGGCATAGCTGTGAGGTGTTTTTTTTTCCTTTCTTAATTTGAAGTAGGAAGATACACTTCTAATCCAAATCTAGAGGTAGAAAGACACAGGCCTTTAATCTAGATCCATATTGTTTTTTAAACCATGAAAGTCTTTCGTCTCCATCTATAGTAATTAGATGTTTGGCTGAATATACTAGTCTGGGCTGGCACCTGTGATCTCCTGGAGTCTATAGCAATCTCTCCAGGATTTTTTGGCTTTTAGAATCTTTATTGAAAAGGCAGGTGTAATTTTAATATGTTTGTCTTTATATATTACTTGGTCTTTTCCCATTGTAGGTTTTAGTAATCATTTTTGTTGTTTTTCTGTATATTTCATGTTTTGATTATTATGTGTTAATAGAAATTTCTTTTCTTTTCCAGTCTATTTTGTATTTTGTATGCTTTTTTGCTCTTTTATAGATATCTCCTTCTTTAAGTTAGGAGAACTTTCTTCTGTCATTTTGTTAACAACATTTTCTGGTCCTCTGAGCTGAGTTTCTTCTTCTTACTCTATTCCTACTATTCTTCTATTGGTCTTTTCATGGTCTTTCAGAATTCCTGGATTTTTTTTGGGGGGGGTCAGGACTCTTTTAGATTTAACATTTTATTTGACCAATGTATCCATTTCTTCTCTTGTATCTTCAGTGCCATCTTTTATATTCTGTTGGTGCTTTCCTCCAAAGTTCCTTTGGTTAAATTTGTAATTTTCTAATTTCCTTCAGTTTGGGTTTTATGTATAGATCCTATTTCAATTTTCAGGTCTTGAATGGTTTTATTAATTTTTTCCTCTGTTCATGTTTTCATAAATTTCTTTCTAAAATCATTTATTTATTTATTTATTTATTTATTTATTTATTTATTTATATCCCAAACACTGCCCTCCCTTCTGGTCTGTCTTCATAGAGTTCCTCCCTCCACACCCATCCCCTTCTCCTTTGAGAGGGTAGGGCCCCTGAATATCTCCCTTCTTTAAGGGGGTTTTGTTCATTTCCTCTTTAAGAACTTCTATCACATTTAAGAGGCTGCTTATAGGTCTTTTCTTGTGCTTCAGCTATGTTGGAATAATCAGTGCTTGCTATGGTAGGGTTGCTCAGATCTAGTTTTGATATATTGTCCTGAGTATTATGAGTTGTGATTTTATGCTTGCATCTATGCATCTGGGATTAGGAATATTGTAATTCTAGGTGCTGATATTTGTTTTTGCCTTTGTTGTGTGGGTATTATGTTTCTTGATTTCTGGCTCTTAGTAGAGTGGTGGCTATGTGTTGTCAGGTAATACATTTGGGGATTCTAATAGGTGTAAGTATTGGGGGGTTCAGGTAAAATGTATCTTTGGGTATTGGGAGCTGACATTTAAGAATGGCGGTGGGCTGCTCATGGGGTAAGGGTGTCCAAAGGAAGGAGGCAATCAGAGTATTACATTAGGATCTGTTTAGTCCCTTTTAATTGGGCCTGAGGAAAGGCCAAAGAAGATTTACAACAGAGCTTGGGATAAGACTGAAGATTGGACTTTAAGGAATGGAGGGAGTGGTGAAGATCTACAGTTAAGATACTTGCTTGTCTGCTCAGAGTGGCTTGTGCATTCCCAGTGTTTCCTTGCTGAAGTTGGGGTCTGTGATAAACCAACCAACCAACCAACCAACCAACCAACCAACCAACCAACCAATCAACAAACCAACCAAACAAACTTATCCAGGACAACTGATTCCTTCTTAATACAATGAACACATATCTATTTAATGACAACATTTTTCTTCTCATTTGTCCCCAAAATGTCATGTTAACTATAATATCATGATATAAAAGATCTCAACTTTTAAAAGTCACAGTCTTAAAAAAATTAAACACTTTAAAGTTTCAGTCCCTTTAAAGTGTTCAAAGTTTCTTTAGAAATTCAAATCCTCTCTGAAAAAGTCCAGTGTTCAGAAATTTTCGAGAAACTATCCAAAATTTCTCCAAAATTCCCAAATAACTTTACCATGAGCTTTAGTAAAATAAAATAAAAAAAAAAAAACACGTAATTTCCTAGTTCAGGAAGAAAGAGCCAAGGCAAGTCACAGTTAGATATAAGAAGAAGCAAACTCCAATAGTGTAAAGCTCAATGTTAGAAGTCTGAAACTTGTGATCATCTGCACTCCAAAGGGTTTGTGCCACAGCACACATAGTATGTCTCACTGGACCAGGCTGGCCCCACCCCACAGATGCTGCTGTCCTTGGGGGTCATCCAAGCATCTCTAAAATGCTGAGGTATGCACTACAACTGTGCACCTTTACCAAAGCCTCTGCTGATTTCTCTTCAGGGACTCTGATCTAGCCATATGGTGTTTGAGGTAAAATGTCCAAGGTGCTGTCCATGACACCTTTATGTCAAAAATATGACCTGAAGACTCTTTTTGCTCCAATATTTTTCTTTTGAAATTATTTTTTCATACAATATATTTTGATTACTGTTTTCATCTCCTCTTTTCCATATAGTTCTCTGAGCCCTAAGGGAGGGACTTATTTAGGGCTGTGTGTTCCAAGGTCTCTCACTCTGCACATTGTGCAGTTGTGAGTCTCTGTATTTGCTCTCTTCTATTGCAAAAGGAAACTTCTCTGATGATGGCTGAGCAAGACACTGATCTATGAGTATAGCAGAATAATCTTATTGCTGCATTCCTTTAGCAAAACAGTAGTATTTGGTTTTCCCCTGAGTCCGTTACCTATCTAATCTCAGCTCTTTGGTCACCTGAGCAATGTTATAAATGAGTTGCATTGCATGAAGTAGGGAGGGAATACTGCCAGAAGATTTTAACTGAATGATGCTTGTCTGTTTTTAACCACAAATGATACTTTGGACAAGTATTAATTATCCCTTGAAAGGAAATTTTTGACTTTAGTTGTTCTGTTTTCTTGTTAATCACAGTCATTTCTCATCTCCATTTGACCAGAACTACAGATTCTTAATTTAAATTATCACATAAATATGTCTTACAAAGTTGTTGCTTCCCTCTGAAATACGCCAGGAGTCCATAATCTATATTGATTTCTGATTATCTTTCAAGTTCCCAGAATACCACATTAAGCTCTGAACATCAATGTCTTTTCTAAACAAAGTTCAAAACTCTTCAATCTTGTGCCAAACAACAAAGCTTAAATCTGTCACAATAGTCTACTTTCTTGTACCAATTTTTTTCTTAGTCCTATCAGTGAGCTGTTGGTGATAAAATTAATACTCACTCAGCAAAAGGGAAATCATGGCTGATATTAAAACCTAGCAAACTATATGGTTATATTAAACTGATAACCTTGGGGAAGAATCTATAACCTCCATTTTACTAAATTAGGATAACCTTTAACTACATTCTAAATATTTGTGTTTATGCTCACAGATAAGCATGTCTCTTACCTTTTATCAAAGAAACTTCTTTTTTGCAACAGTTGGAGATTATTACAGAAAACCACAACTAATCAAAATGCAGTGAACAAGAGATTATATGATGCCAAGTCCCAGCTTATATACTTATAGCACAACTCCTGCACCCAATTAATGTACTCAAGGATAATTTCAGAAGAAGGGCCAGAAAAATTGTAAAAGCCAGAGGAAGAGCAAGATTTCTGTGAGATTGTATTTCCAAGAAATGTCAGAGAAGCTATACCCATAAAGTTTCATCAACATGAACAGGTGCCTAAACAATCCCCAAAGTGAGGAGAACACAAATAGACATGCTAACATTGAAGGGGAAGCTCAGGAGGCCTTAATAACACACTAAGAACTACAGGAGACTAAGGGATGCCAAAAGAGGGAGATGAAGCTTTCCCTAAAGATTACTCTGATGACTGGCTATAGAATACCAAGAGACCATCCTTGAAATCATATACAAACCAATAACATAAGGAATAAACAGATTATATTTATATACTTATGAAAATGTGTACCAACAACTAAAGAAAAAGAGACCATGAATTTGTGAGAGAGCAAGGAAAATACATGAGTGGTTGGTGAAAAGAAAAGGAAGAGAGAAAATGATGTAGTTATATCATAACATGTATTATAAAATTACTATTTTATTGTATTTTATATTATTCTATTTCATTTGTGTGGATATTTTGCCTGTATGTATGTCTGCTAACAATTTGTATACCTGGCTCCCATGGAAACCAGAAGATGGGGTTATAGCCTCTAGAACTGGAATTACATATGGTATGAGGTGCCATGAGTATCCTTGGAACAAAACTGGATGCCCTGGAAGAGCAACCAGTGCTCTGAACCATCATTCTAGCCCCTCATTTTTATTTTATGTTTTCAACTCATTTGATTATAAATTAAAAGAACATTCTTTTTCACAGAGAAAGTATTAGTAGTATAGGTATGACAGTGCTTAATTTTTCAGTTGTAGACTTTTTGCTCTAGAAGAAAAGAATTTATAGCAATAACAAGATAATAAGACATATGATATTATAATCCTGTGTGAAGGTTTGAATGAAAATGGTTTCTATAGGCTTTTAGGGAGAGCCACTTTTAGGAGGTATAGCCTTGTTGGAGTAGGGATGGCCTTTTTGGAGGAAGTAGGTAACTAGGAGTGGGCTTTGATGTTTCTAATTCTCAAACCAGGACAAGTGACTCCTTTTCTTCATGCTACTTGTTAATCCAGATGTCAAACCTAGAGCAACCTTTCTAGCTCCCTCTCTGCCTGCATGCTTGCCATGCTTCTCATCACAATGATAATGAGATAAACTTCTGATATATAAGACAGACAGCCCCAGTGAAATGCTTCTTTTATAAGAGTTGCTGTGGTTATGGAGTCTTTTCATAAAAGAAACTCTAAATAAGACATCCTCTAAATATTTCTTACTGCCAAATTAGTTTATTGCAAACATTATTTCTTGGGTGCATATATTTTATTTTATACATTTATTTTTATTGGATATCTTATTTATTTGCATTTCAAATGCCATACCCTTTTCCCATTTTTCCTCCCTAGAACCTCCTATCCCATGCCTCCTCCTCCTCCTCCTTTTTGCTTTTATACCATTTTAAGTACATGCATGTATTAAGAACAACTCTATGTTGAGGGTCTAGCAATACAATAGATGAAAATAGTCAAGGAACAAGCAAGACAATAAACACAAATAGTCAAAGAACAACCAAGGCATTAAACACAATTCCGTGAGTACTCCTGTGATCACTGCTTCTAAGGGCTTATCAGAATGACCAAAATATCTGAGCCAACTTCCCTTTGCTAGCCCAAGGTCATTTTCATGTCTGAAGACTATTTGCTTGTTCTAGGGTAAAATTTAGATTCCTGTCTGAAATTACTTCTTTGTTCTAGCCTAATATTTAGATTGCAGCTTGAAATGACTTCTTTGTTCTAGCCTAAGATTTAGATTTCTACCTGAAATTACTTCTTTGTTCTAGGCTAATGTCAGATTCCTGCCTGAAGCCTACTTCCTTGACCTTGGCCAATGTCATATTCCTGCCAAGCAGCCTATTTCCTTGTCCTTGGCCAATGTCAGATTCTTGCCAAGCAACCCCAAAGCTCTCCACCTCTTGTTTTATTTCATTAACAATACTGAACATGTCTTAGGTCATTCTGACAAGAATGCCTTCCTTACCTGTCATGGAATATGCATTATTCAAAGCAATGCACTTTTGTCTTAGGTTGGTAAGGCTCTGTGCAGAATATTGCCCATCCTTGGCTTGCCAGCCTGTTAATTTAATAACTCTGTCTGGGGGTTTATTTTCAGGTTCAAGCCATGTACTTTTGTTGCCAACATGTTGATGTTGTTAAAGACAAGCTTAAATCAATGGGTGGGAATAAAAGTATTCCCAGGACAAAAAGGGCTAACATGATCAAGCTATATATTCTATTCTTGAAGCTTGTCCAAAATAGAAATACTGACCTCAGAGCATGGGTAATTTTATTGGCAGTATCTACCGCATTAATGCTCAGCAGAGCAGCATTCTTGAAATTAATAACTTCAAGGATGTTTTACATTTTGGGGGGGGGTTCTGTAATTATCATCATTGAATTGTTCTCAGGCTATAAAAACTGTAGAAAGATTGGTTCATTTCAAAACTTCACACAAACATCTTATCTCTTATGACTAAGATATGGATCTAGTTTTTCATTTATTTAATCTATTCTCCCAAACTCCACATTTCACTGAGAATTCTACCAAGTTTCCATTTATTCTCAGTTCACTTGATCTTTTTTCTTGTTGATATTGGTTAGTCTTTGATCAAATTAATTACATTTTAATTAACTGAATATGGTATTCTCAGAGGAATGAAGCAAAACAGTTGTGCCAAGTTTATGAAATCTCACATTTAAGCTCTAATAATGATAGATATTCTTAAATATCAGTTAAGAGTTATACAATAAAAGCTTCAGAGTGAGAATGATGCTTTATAAAGTAAAAGCAATGGTCTGAAAGAATGAAAGAATGTTTGGGCATCTAGTAGTGTTTAAGGTTTTTGTTTTTGTTTTAGTTTTAGTTTTTTTTTTAACATAGGAACTCACTCAGGGAGCACTCAGGGAGCACTCCTGGAAATCTGTTTTCTTAATTTCAGAAATGTAGATAACAATGATTTGGTATTAATAAAAGATAGGAGTTATTTTGTAATTACTTAGGATTCATATATGCTATATGTTTATTTTATGAATGAGAGAATTTCAAAGGTAAATTATTCTTCCCAAGGTTATATAACTAGTGCTGGGGATATAGCTCTGTAGTAGAGTGCTTGTCTTATAGGCATAAAGTCTTGATTAGATGCCCAGAAGTACAGTCAATCAATCAACCAATCAACAAAATAAAAGTCAAGAAAAGATATGTTTAACTCCCAAGCTCTTGTTCTTTTGACTGTTCTATTTTCTGCTCTGTCATCACCTAATCTTACCTGCTATATTGTATTTGTTTTCTCTCATAGTGGACGAGTGTTTGTCTGACTACAGAGTTGCATTTCCTGTGGTTGCGATCATCATGGTCGTCCTCTGTGTTGTGGGTCTGGGTGTCTACAAAATCCGCCAAAGGTATCAGTCATCTGGATACCAGAGAATCTAATTTGTGACCAAAGGAAATGACAATAATAGTGTTTAGAAAAAAAATTTCATTATTTCCAGAATGTTAGAGATATCTTCTATTAAAACCAATGAGTTATTAGTGATTCAAATTGAAGCAGCGTATCATTCTGAATATTTTTGCTCATTTCATCAAAGACTAAGAAAATATTGAGTATTTTCTAGCTTTTTATGGAAAAATTTAACTACTCAAATAAATATTTGAATACACAGAATTAGTATAATATTTAAAGGTGGTAGATATTTAAAAACTATACATCAAAATAATTGATTTTAATTAGTCTTACCTGTGTTTGTCTAGAGAAATGTATTCTAACATTAAAATTTTTATTTTAAGAATATTTTGCTGGATTTTCTTACCATCTGTGTTTATTTGATGTATGTATATCTGACATAATACTCACCTTGTTTTTCATTTAAATATCTTTAGTTATTAAAATAGCATATCTCATATTGTTTAGATTTTACATGAAATAACATGTTTTTTCTTTATGAATCTTGCTTCATAATTAATAAAGATTAACAAATAGCTGCCTATAGACAACAAAACTAAATGATAAATAAAAGCATCAATAATTATGTAACCATGGCCCTTATTTATATAGCATGCATTTTAGCCTAAGAAATTTACTTTACTTTTCTTTAATCTTGATTATTTACAGATGTCTCTCAGAGTACAGAAAATAAAATCTATTCATCACCTACACTAAATTCTATTTTTCCATTCTTTCTGCTGCAATCTTTTCTGTACATCTGGTTACCAATAAGAATAAGGACACTAGTTCTACCTAAAAGCTTTCTATCCATGTTGTCTTCATTTCTACAGGAGAATGGATTTATGAACAATAATCATTGAGTGGACGAAAGGAAGGTTGCTGCATGGCCTTGGGTCCATGCATGACTCTCACTGGTAGCATGGATGGGGACTTCACCATGGCCCCAGGTACCAGTGCAGCCTACACATATCAGACTTTTACTCTCCACTCTTGGGTCTCCAGTTTCTCCTCTCTTCACAATGCTTAAACCATTCTGTTTCTCTTTCTTTCCCATCTCTCTACCACACATTTGAACATTGTAGTGGCTCCTGCTTCAGGCTGGTCATGCAGCAGGCTAGCCTGGGTATTTTCTGTCTGACTGTTCCAGATGACTTTTTTTTAAATGCTTTAGAGTTTTTTGTCTCTTCCTTACTCTCCCTACTATCCTGTCCTCCTCTGCACCTCTATTTAACCATTCTTGTCCTGCTTTCCCCCTTAATCCCTATATACTAGTGTGTTCTATCTCGTTTTTTTTTAAAGACATATCCATAGCTTCTCAGTGATTTCCTGACCTCTGAATAAATTCCAAATGTAATACACATATCTGAAACTTCAAAACTAATATTAACATGTGAGAGAAAGCATATGACACTTATCTTTCTGGACCTAGGTCACATCACTCAGAATGATTATTTCTAGCTCAATCTATTTACTTTACTTTCAAATTTTTCTTAATAGTTAAATATATTCATTGCATAAATATATCATATTTTCATTATTGATTCCTCAGTTGATAGACATGTAGGCTGTTACCATGTCCTTGGTGTTATAAATAGAGCAGCAATGAACATGAGTGAGAAAGTTTCCTTCTAATAAGATACAGAATCCACTGGGGATATTCCCAAGAATGGTACAGTTGGAACACATGGTAGATCTATTTGGAAAGTTTCTCACTGATTTTCATAGTGGGTGCACCAGTTTTCACTCACATTAGCAATGAATAAGTATTCGTCTTTCTCCATATCCATACCAGAGTCCATTGTCATTTATTTATGCATTTATTTATGCATGGACCCATGACCATGTAGCAACCTTCCTTTTATTCACTCAATGATTATTTTACATAAACCCATTCCCCTGTAGAAATGAAGCCAACATGGATAGAAAGCTTTTAGGCAGAACTAGTGTCCTTGTTCTTATTGGTGATCAGATGTACAGAAAAGATTGCAGCAGAAAGAATGGAAAAATAGAATTTAGTGTAGGCAATGAATAGATTTTGTTTTCTGAACTCTGAGAGACATTCATTTACTCATTCATTCATTCAGTCATTCAGTCAGTCTTTTGCTTTTCTGAGTGGAATAAGATTAAATCTCAAAGTAGCTTTAATTTGAGTTACCTTCACAGCAAAAGCTGTTGAGCATTTAAAAATTTGTTTCTCAGCCATCATGTTTCACCTTTTGGTAACTTTTCTTTTTGTTCTATGCCCATATTTTAATTGAATTATTGCTTTCCTTGGTGTTATTTTATTATTTTTTAAGTTTTCTATGTATCCTATGAATTAATTCCATGTTGGATATGTGGCTGGTAAAAAGGTTTTCCATTCTGTAGTCTGTATTACTCAAGTGATCATGGTAGATATTCTTTTTGGTGTGTTCTTGAATTCTGTTTATTAGTATGTATTTCATCCATTATTTACTGCAGACTGGGAATAGTAATAATAATTTTTTTGTTTTGTTTTTTGTTTTTGTTTTGTTTTGTTTTGTTTTGTTTTTCAAGACAGGGTTTCTCTGTGTAGCCCTGGCTGTCCTGAAACTCACTCTGTAGACCAGGCTGGCCTTGAACTCAGAAATCTGCCTGCTTCTGCCTCTCAAAGGCTCGGATTAAAGATGTGCACCACCACTTCCCAGTGATTTACAAGTGATGATTTTGCTGTATATTACAACTTAGGCTGGCTTCTGTGGTCTTTGAGAACTTATTGAACCCTGTTCTAATCCCTTCTGTTTTTCCAAATTTTACCAGAAGAAAAGAAATCTGCTGTTATTCTGATGGAGTTGCCTTTGAATGTCTTGATCTTTTCCCCTTGATTATCATATGATATATGAATTTTCTTTTCTGTTCCTTTTTGTTTCATCTTCTGTGTGCCTCTTGGACCTTGGTCACTCTTTTTTGTTGTTGTTGTTTGGATTAGAGGAATTTCATCTATGCTTTTGTTGAAAATAGTTTACTTGTTTTTGATCTGGGTCTTGTTTGTTTCTTTTATACATATTTTTAATAGACTTAGTGTACATATAGTATTTCTACATAATCTTGTGTTGAGTTTTCTTTCATTTTGGGAGGGAATTTAGAATTTTTGATTAAATGATGCAACTCTTCCATTTAATCTTTGAGACATGGTATTTTCTCTTCTGCTTAATCCTTTGCATTGATGAGGCTTTCCTTTGAATTATTGTTTGAGTTCCTAAATTTTTCATTCCAAATTTAATTGTAATTTGACTTTATGTCAGAGTGGTATAAATTGATTAAATTATGCTTTCATATATTGAATTTTTCATCATTTCATTTAACTATGTTTTTGTGGTTTCCATTTGGCATTTACTCACACCCTCTTCAAGTTACTTGAACATATTCTTCATTGCCATTTTGAAATTATTTTCTTATATGAAACCTAAGTCACTTTTCTCCAATGACATTGCTCTGGGATTATTTATGTTTTGGAGGGAAGACTTGTTATTTTAGTTTTTCATGTTCCTGTAATTTATTTAATAATAATAATAAATTATTATTATTATTATTATTATTATTATCATCTTCCTTTACAGTCCAGCCACTATCCCCCTCCTGGTCCATCCTGACCACTCCCTAGCCTATACCTCCTTGCTCCATCTCTAAGAGGATGTCCCCAGCCCCTTCACTCCCACCCAACCAAACCTCTACACTCCCTGGGGCCTCAAGTCTCTTGAAGGTTAGGTACATCTTCTCTCACAGAGGTCAGGCCAGACAGTCCTCTGCTGTATATGTTTTGGGGGTTTCATATTAGCTGGTGTTTTCTTACTGGCTGGTAGCTCAGTGTCTGAGAGATCTCAGGGGTTCAGGCTAGTTGAGACTGCTGGTTTTATTATGAGGTTAGCCTCCTCCTCAGCTTCTTCCAGCTTTTCCCTTGTTAAGCCACAGGGGTCCTCTGTTTCTGTTTTTCAATGAGATATAAGCATCTGGATCTTATTGACTGAGTATATGTAAGAAGCTGTATTGCCTTATATCTTAATTCATCAGGTGACTGACTGGCTATATGAGATTTGGTCGTTAAGCAATTTTAGGATTGAAGACTGAATCGAGTGTCAGAAATAGTCTTGGCTCAACTTGTGCTAAGTTTCTAAGTTCACAAAGGTTTGCATAATCTTAAAAGGTTCTTATGTCAAACTTCAGAATCTTAAAGAATGTGCTCTGAACTTATCTTCACCCAAGGAGTGGTGGTAGAGTTGGCAATACAAGTCTAGGATTCCTATCTGAAGAGAAAAGGCTGAAGGAGAAGACAGAAAGCAGGTACTGGATTCATGGTCCTCAGACCAGCTGCAGGGATGAGTAGAATTACAGGTGTGGATCTAGTACTCCTCCTTGAAAAGCATCATGATGAGAGGTGGAATTGGTGTGAGTTTAGTGTTTATCTAGAGAAGGGTTTAAGTGTGAGCAGAGGGAATATAGTCACATTGGTAGGACTGGGTGGAATTGATTTTGTAAGAGAAAATATAGTGATCTTACCTAGGGATAGTAGAAGCAGGGGTGGGAAGGGGCACAGAAAGGCATGAGTAGGACATATATTCCTCAGGTAGGTAGTGGTGAGGGAGTAGAGTTTCTAGTTCTGGGTCTAGTGTTTTACATTGGAAGATATAAACTCCTTGGGTCACAGGTATGGAAGGAGTTATGAGCTTGAGTTTACTGCCTGTCTAGAGAAAAGGCCAAGTCAGTGGAGAAGATGGGTGGAGTTGAATTGGTGGTATGAGCCCACAGATGTGGGAAAAAGGTTTTCACAAGGAGTAGATTGGGTTAACAGTATGAATTACGCCATTGCCATTTTCAGATTGACTAGATAAAAGTCCAGCATCATGAGTTAAAATCCAAACCTGGCATCATTATCCAAGCCCTGACCTGTGGGCTCATAGGTTATAGGCCTTAGGGCAGAATATAAGGCTGAGAATATTAGTTCTTCATAAGGAGAACTTAAATGTAAATAGTATTTAACTTGCTCCAAATGATTTATTGTTGTGTTCATAGTGCATAAATTAAATCTCATTCACAAAGCATCTCTATCAAGTAGATGGTAAGTAACAAAGAGACCCACAACTGGGCAGATACAGTAAATGAAAAAAGTGTAGAATTCTCAGTTTTAAATGGAACAGCTATATAATACCTACACTATCAAGATGGAAAGAGGACACAGACACAGTAGTTCTGACAGCATATTCAAAGCCTACAAAAGTTTAAGGTGGACCACATCCTATGCTGAGAGAAGTGGTAGGCACGATGACTCACCCTTAGCTAAAGAGCTATTGTCAATTGATAGCTGTTGGGAGAGAATCAATTTTCCTAAAGGTACAACTTTTGGTAGGTTGAGCATGTTCCATAGGAAATATATATACTCAAGAGTATCAAACTGTACATGGTGGGATTTTATTTTTAAAAGAAGCTGTGATATTGGGTGGGTAGGAAAGTGGGAATGAATCTGAGAGGAGGTTGGTGATGGGGTGAATAGGATCAAAGTACACTGCACAAAATTATCAGAGAGCTTAAAAATGAACAAATTAGAGAAAATGGGTCAGCAGGCTAAGACTCGGACTTCTAGAATTCACTGAGAGAAATTTGGCTCTGATGACTCATACATCTAGAACCAACTTTATTTATTTATTTATTTATTTATTTATTTATTTATTTATTTATTAGAAACCCACAATCTTTTATAAGTCTTAGGCCAACATTAAACATTAAACATTGGAAGTGAGGCCAAAATGTTTTGGATCTGGGTGAGTAAGAGCAAGTGCAGAGGGGTAGGAGAAGATAAAAGGCCTTCTTTGAGAGTTTAGGGTCCTGGCCCTTTAAGGCAAAGGCCTTCCCCTTGGTGATCTCTAATGTTACAGGTCTTGAGACAATCTTATCTTGTTTATATTTCTTAATTGGAGGTGGACGTGAATGCATATGTTTTATTCTGAATGAACCAGACTTTATATACTTTCTTACAAGGGCAAGAGAATATGTAGGAAGAAGGTAAATTGGTTTAAAGCTAAGGATACTGAAATCCTTCATTAGCATAGAGAGGCATTCTAGGTGCTATATTACATGACTGACTGCCCTCAGCAAAGGGTCATGGTTATATGTTCTAGAGCAGGGATAGAGGGCAGAAAGTAGGCAACTCCACTCACTCCTGCAGTCTCAGGCCTCTGAATTTCCTGGAGTTTGAGCACACCCAACTAGTTCTTATGCAGGTTCTATAGCACGGTCCATATGCCCTACAGGAGTGGTATAACTGGCTTATATGGCAGAGTTACTTTTAGCTTTTAGAGGATTCTCCACATTATAAATGCGAGAATTCCAGAGTGAATAAACCAGTGTGCAATCCTCACCAGCATTTGTTCTAAGGTTTTAATTTAATTTATCTTTTTAAAATTTCGCCCTTCTGACAATAGTGAGAAGAAATGAAATAGTGGTTTAATTTGCAGTTCCCTAATTGTTAAAGATAATGGCCACTTTGTGAGAAATTTCAGCCATTTTTGTTTCTTTTCTTTCTTTCTTTCTTTCTTTCTTTCTTTCTTTCTTTCTTTCTTTCTTTCTTTCTTTCTTTCAGGAACTCCATTTAAATCTATAGCCTGTTTTAAAATGAGTCCATTATAAATGGGTATACATTCCCATTTTTTTTTATTTTCTGTGTTCTTTTATGTATTCTGTAATAATTTAAGAAGTATTTACAGTAGATCTTTCAAAGTTTGGCAAAACACTGCTTTGAAAACATCTGGGAATGGGTTTCTTTTAGTCAAAGTGCTTTTTACTACTGTTTGATCTCATTTGTTATGGGGTTCTTTATGTTGTTCATATCTTAGTTTAATTTGGTGGGTAGGATGAGTTCGGAAATATATCCATTTTCTTTAGATTGTCTGACTTAATGGATCATAAATTTTAAAAGTATTCCATTTGGTGTCTGTCGTAATGTTCCCCTATTTTTTCTGATTCTGTTAAGTTGTGTCATCTTTTCCTTTCTTTTTGTTAGTTGGGACAAGGGTGTATCAATCTAGTTAATTTCACAGAACCAGATCCTAGGTCAGTTGATTTGTTTTAGTATTAATTTTTGTTTCTATTTTATTAATTTCTACTGTGGCTTTGATATTTCATGTCTTCTTTTGGATATTGGGTTTAACTTTTTCTTGATTATCAAAATTCTTAAGTTGTATTATTAAGTTACTTATTTCTGGTCTTTCTGATTTTCTAAAAAATATTTATTCTCTCATATATTTTTTCCTCCCTCCTCTCCTCTCAGTCCTTCTTCCCCATCTCCCCTGTCCTCCGATCCACTCTTCCTCCCATTTCTTTCAGATAATGACAGTCCTCTTAGGGATATCAACCAAACATGTCATGTCAAGTTGTAGTAAGCCTAGGGATTTCACTTCATATTGAGACTGGACAAAGCATCCCAGTAGGAGGAAAAGAGTCCCAAAAGCAGACAAAAAGTCAGAGACAGTCCTTGCTCCCACAGTTAGAAGTCCCACAAGAAGACCAAGCTAGCAGGCTCCTTGATTGTCATTTCAGTCTCTGAACTGCTATGGGCCTAGGTTGGCTGTTTCTATGTATTTTCTTGTGATGTTCTTGACCATTCTGGCTCCTGCAAGTCTTCCCCCATTGTAGTGTTATGGGGTGCTGTCCCTGCTCAGCCGCTCGGGGAAGCAGGATGTGGGAAGTTGACTGTACTTTTACTCCATGCCTTTGTTGGGCCCATAGGGAAGCCTTGAGATTTTGCTCCATGGGTGGGGAAGCACAGTCTGAGGTTCAGGACAGCTGGAGCTGGCTCAGGGTTCCTAGGGCCTGTGATGTGGCTGGGGCTGTCTGGTTCTCAGGCTTTCAGACACCCAGGCGCTGCTGGGAGCCATGAAAGAGCTGAGAATGGAATACGGCCTGCAGGCTGGATCTAGCCCGGGGCTGGGGAGAAAAGGGGGAAGCTCCAGCTGGTCCCACAGGGAGAGTCCTTGGCTTGACAGCAGTGGGCTTGGGCTTGGTGGCAGCCATGGCTGGGAGCACAGAGAGACCTTCTACAGGAGACTAGACAGCGGCTCTATAGGAGAAGGCCTACTCCATGGCTCCCCATGGCAGATCCTGATGAAAAGAGGCAGTCCATGGTTTTAAGGCATTTATTGTCATGGAGGAAAGTGGATGAGTAAAACCAAACCCCACTTCTCAGGGTGAGCCTGCGATTAAATACCTTTTGCAGGGAGGAGTGTCTGGGAAGAAAAAATTATTGACTAAGCCTCCAGGTCTTTAAGTACCTCATTAAAAGGGAGATCTGTCTTGAGCCTACGTGACCACAGGTCATGTCCTGTCCTCTACCTGTGGAGGGGGTTGGGGTGTTGCCCTAACATGACACAAATCTATGAGGGACTTCAGCTAGTGATAGGAGCCTGGTGCCTGGGAACAGGCGAAATGCATACTATCCTTTCAGGGTCTCCGGGGTTTAGAGCCTTAGCTCAAGAACAAGGCTACCTTTCATGGTCCCACACTCCACCTCTTCTGCAGGATCCCTCAAGCTCTCTTTAATGTTTGGTGGTGGGTCTCTGCATCTGTTTCTATCAGTTGCTGGATGAAGCTTCTCTGATTATGATTATGCTAACCTCCTGTCTATAAGTATAAAAGAATATAATTAGAATTATAATTGACTTTTTTTTTGGAGGTTGTGTTTAGTTTGATCTTAGATCCCTGGGCTCACCAGCCTTTGCTTCCTGACCCTCCAAGCAGTGTCAGAGGTGAGCTCCCATTTCTGACATGGGTCTCAAACTGAACCAGTCATTGATTTTTTTTCACGTAGCACTTAGAGGTATACATTTTTTATTATGAGATTTTTTGTAATTTGTGCCAGAGGATTTGTTGTGTTATTTAATTTCTATTTAGTTTCCATAATTTTTATTTTTTTCTTGAGTTCTTCATGAACTCATTCATTATACAATAATGAGTTGTTTAATTTTCATGGGTTTATGTAATTATGAAATTATGAAATTAATGGAAATGTCCATGAGTTTTACTGCATTATGATCAGATAGTCTACAAGGAGTTATTTAAAATTTTCTGACTTTTTGTATCTTCCAGCTTTCAAAGTTTTCAAATAGAAATCAGCTATTATTTGGGTAGGATTTTTTCTTTATTTGTAATTTATATTTTTTCTTTTGTAGTCTTAAACACTCTTTCTCTTGAAAAAATCTTGAATTTTTCTTTACAAATATTTTGTGTCCCAGGGTATGCTCTATTTTTGAGAAGTTTCCATGGAATCCTGTGTAGAAGTTTGTGTGTGTGTGTAAGATTCTGATATTCTGCAGATGTGTATAAGGTTCATTTATACATAATGTTATTTACTTCTGATGTTTTTATGCTTACTTTTATTCAGATGACCTGACTAATAGAAAAACTGATGTAATAAAATCATCTACTGAGTTTGAGTTAATCTACATCTTAAGTGACAATAGTATGCTTTATGAAATTTGAATCACTAAAGGTTGTTCTATATGTGTTTAGGATAGTAATGCCTTCATTATTAATTTTTCCTTTTGTAGAATGAAGTCTTTATCTATTATGACTACTTTTTGTTGGAAGTTTTTTTTTTGTTATTGCTTTTGTACACTAGTATGCATCACCTGCTTACTTCCTGTAATATTCAGTAGCAATATTTTATTCATCCTTTCCTTTTAAGGTGTTTTCTATCTTTAAAGCAGAATTTCTTGTAGACAACAGAAAGATTTTTTTTCTTATATTCTGCTAGCCCATGTCTGTTGATTGTATACATGATTCCCTGGTTATTTAAAGTTATTATGGAAGGGCATCTGTTGATTTCAGTTTGCGTACTTAGTCATATTTTGAGCTTAAGCAGTCATAGTTTTCTTTCTATAGTCTTGTAGACATATTCTTTCTCACTTTTGTTAAATATTGCCTTCAGTATTATCTGTATCACTGTATTGATAAACATGAAGTTGTTCTTTTTCTTTCTACTATTGCAGATGGTTTTGCTGGGTATAGTAGTCTAGGCATCTATGGTAATTAGAACTTGGAATACACTGTTACAGAATCTTGTGGCTTTTAAAGTTTCCAAGTAGGAATCAGCTATTATCTGGTGGGTTTTCCTTTATCTATACCTTATATTTTTTGTCTTGTAGCCTTAAAACCCTTTCTCTGTCATATTTAGTGTTTTAGCTATGACATGCCAAAAGACTTTCTTTCCTGCTCGTGTTTGTTTGATATTTTGTGTACTTTTTGTGTCTTTATGCATTTGCCTTTTCTTAATGTTGTAAAATATTTATGCCACTGGCCTGAGATTATACTTGTTTATTAATGTCTTTAGTGGAAGATTCTTACATACTCTTCATATATGAATTTTGAAATTATTTTTTCATATTTTTTACTTGTATGATTTAATTTCTTAACTTTATTTTTGAATCCCTATATTTTATCTTCTATTTTATCCATTTGACTTGTAAGTTTCCCCCACTTCTTCTGAATTATTAAATATTTCAATTAGTTTTTAATCTAAACTTGACTTATCTGCAATCTTTCTGTTTTTATTAATAGATTATTTTATTTATTTGTATCCTAAATGCTTCCCCTTTCTTGTACCCCCTCACAGAGTTCTTCCATCCTCCTCTTTGCCTCAAAGTGGATGTCCTCTTCCAGTATCCCTCTACCCTAGGGCATCAAGTATCCACAGTACTAGGTATATATTCTACCACTGAGGCCAGACAAGGCAGCCCTGTGCTACATATAGTTGGGGACCTTTGACAAGCCTGTGTAAACTTATTGGTTAGTGGCTTAGTCTCTGGGAGCTTCCAAGGGTCCAGGTTAGTTGACACTATTGGTCCTCCTATAGGGTCGTCATTTCCTTCATTTCCTTCACTCCTTCCCCTAACTCTTCCATAGGGATCCCTGATCTTAGTCCAGTGCTTTACCTTGAGTATCTGCATATGTTTTGGTAGAATCTCTCAGAGGGCAGGTACATGAGGCTACTGTCTACAAGAACAACATAGCATGAATAATCATGTCATGGACTGGTGCCATCCATAAGATTGATCCCAAGTTCAGCCTGTCCCTGTTTAGCCATTCCTTCAGCCTCTGTTCCATTTTTGTTCCTACATTGCATTTACAAAGGAGCAATTTTGGGTCTAAAGTTCTGTAGGTGAGTGAATTTCCCCATCCATCCAGTGGGGGTCCTATCTGACTGCTGGAGATGGTCTCTTCAGGTTCCATATCCCCATGATTGGACATTTTGTCAAATGTCACCCACATTGAGTCCTCGGAGTCATCCCCATCCTAGGTCGAAGTTCATAAGCAAAATTGTCCTGAAGTTCTCTTTCTTTGTTGTGTCTTTGTGTGGTGTAGGTATCCAGGTAACAGTAGACTCATGAATTAATTATGTAATGTTCCTTCTGTTTCAATTATGTAGATTTTTAAAAGAAGTGTTGGTATTATGCCTTCTTCAAAAGTCTGATAGAATTCTGCACTAAAACTATCTGACCCCGGGCTTTTTTTGTTTGTGAAGTTTTAATGACTGCTTCTATTTCCTTAGGTGTTATTGGACTCTTTAGATATTTTACCTGATCTTTATTTAACTTTGATATGTGGTATATTTCTAGAAAACCATCCATTTCCTTTGTATTTTCCAGTTTTGTCAAGTATAGGCTTTTGGAATAAAACCTGATGATTTTTAAAATTACCTCTCTTTCTGTCATGTCTCCCTTTCAATTTCTGATTTTGTTAATTTGATAATGTCTCTGTGCTTTTTAGTTGGTTTGGCCAAGGGTTTGTCTGTCCTGTTGATTTTCTCAAAGAAACAGCTCTTGGTTTTGTTGAGTTTATGTATTGTTTTCTTTGATTTCATCCCTTAGTTTGACTGTTTCTTCTCTTCTCCCTCGTTTGGATGTGTTTGCTTCATTTTGTTCTAGAGCTCTCAGATGTGCTGTTAAGTTGCTAGTGTAAGATATCTCCAATTTCTTTGCGAAGATACTTAATGGTGTGGCTTTTCCTTTTTAGAACTCCTTCCTTTGTGATACCCCATAAATTTAGGTGTACTGAGCCTTCATTTTCATTGAATTCTAGAAAGTCTTTCATTTCTTTCCTTATTTCTTCCCTGAAAAAATTATCATTGAATAGAGAGTTGTTCGGTTTCTATCAGTACGTGGGCTTTCTATTGTTTTTGTTTTTGTTGAAATCCAGCCTTCGTCCCTGGTGATCTGCGAGAATGCAAGGGATTATTTCAATTTTCATGTGTCTGTTGAGGCTTGATTTATGATAGAGTAGATGGTCAACTTTGAAGAAGTTTCCCTGAGGTGCTGAGAAGATATATTATTTTGTTTTGGGATGAAATGTTCTGTAGATATCTGTTAAATCTATTTGGTTCATAACTTCTGTTAGTTTCATTGTGTCTCTGTTTAGTTCTGTTTCAATTACCTGTTCATTGGGGACAGTTGGTTGTTTAGATCCCCCACTATTATTGTGTGGTGTTCAATGTGTATTTTGAGCTTTATTAAAGTTTCTTTTACAAGTGTAGTTGCTCTCACATTTGGGACATAGATGTTCAGAATTGAGACTCCATCTTTGTGGATCATTCCTTTGATGAGTATTAAGTATCCTTCCTCATCTCTTTTGATTACTTTTGGTTGAGAGTATATTTTGTTGGATATTAGAATGGCGACTTCAACTTGTTTCTTGGAACTATTTGCTTGGAAAACTGTTTACTATTTGTCCTAGCACTTTACTTTGAGCTTGTGTCTATCGTTGTTGCTGTAGTGTTTTTCCTACATACAACAGAGTGATGGATCCTTTTTGTGTATCCAGTCTGTTAGCCTGTGTTGTTTTATTGGTGAATTAAGTTCCTTGTTGTTCAGAAATATTAATGACCAATGATTTTTAGTCCCTATTATTTTGTTGTTGAAAGTGGTACTGTGTGTGCAATTCCCTTCTTTTCAGCTTGTGAGATGATTAATTTCTTATGTTTTCTTGGGTTTAGTTACTCTCCCTGTGTTGGAGTTTTTCTTCTAGTATCCTCTTTAGGGCTAGATTAGTAGAAACACATTGTTTAAATTTGGGTTTTTTTGTGAAATATGTTGGTATCTCCATCTATGGTGATTGAGAGTTTTGCTGGGTATGATAGTCTTGGCTGGCACCTGTGTTCTATTAGGGTCTGCAAGACAGTATCTTTTGACTTTAGTGTTTCTGTTGAGGACTCAGGTGTAATTATGATATTTTTGCCTTTATATGTCACTTGGCCTTTTCTTCTTGTACCTTTTAATGTTCTTTCTTTGTTCTGTAGAATTAGTGTTTTGATTATTATATGTGTGTAGGACCATGAAAGGACAGCATGGTTTGTGGTTGAGCACTGGCTAGAGATGGCACTGGCTAGAGATTGCTGGAGACCCAGCAGATTTCCCTGCAAGGGATGGCATGCATTTCACCACACTCCCAGACTCCAGCGTTCTGACATGAGTCCAAAGACATCCATCTATCTGAGCCTTTCAGGCATGTAGGACAACTCCCCTATAGCCCCTCCCAAGACACAGGTATGGGGTATGACTACAAACCTCAGAGCCTCAAGACATCTCCATATTCATGAGATACCTAAGGCCCAGAGGGTGTAGCCAATTACGCATTCCTTCCCAGACCCTCCTCCTACTTGCAAAAGGTATTTAACCTCAGGCCCACTCTGAGAACAGGGAGTACAGCTTCATCCACTTTCCGCCATGACAATAAACATTTTAAGACCTGGACTACCTCTTGTCTTTGGGGCCCACTATGGGGAACTGTGGAGAAGATCTTCAACTACTGAGCTGCTTCCTAACCTCCCTAAAGACCCCTCTGTGTTCCAGCCACAGAAACCCAACCATGACCCAGCCAAACGAGTCGCTGTAACCAACAGCCTGATCCCCATGGGATGCCACAGGAGCTTATCCCCCTTTCCCTTACAGCTATGGGTCGGTCCAGCCTATACCCCCCCAAGAGCTCTTGCCCATGTGGGGTCTCAGACTGTGTTCTCCCCATGCCCAGAATGGAGTCCTGTGGTCTACTCGGTGTGTGTGGAGTGAACTCAGTCCCATGCTTCTGCCCCCTGAGCCGAGGCTCCAGCCACCTGTGGCGGCAGACACGCAAGACCCACAACTCAGTAGAACAGGACCCATGCCCATGCACACCCCAAAGGCCCACTGTGTTGGAGGATTTCCTTTTCTGTTCCAATCTATATTGTGTTCTGTAGGCTTCTTGTATGTTTATGAGCATCTCTTTCTTTAGGTTAAAGAAGTCTTCTATGATTTTGTTGAAGATGTTCTCTGGGTTTTTGAACTGGCAGTCTTCACCCTCTTCTAGTTCTATTATTCTTAGGTTTGGTCTGTTCATTATTTCCCAAATTTCCTGGATGTTTTGGTTGGAATTTTCTTTGACCAGTGTACCAATTTCTTTAATGGTATCTTCTATGAGTGAGATTCTTTTTTCCATCTCCTGTGTTCTGTTGATGACGCTTGTGTTTATAGTTCCTGTTTCTTTCTTTTCTTTCTTTCTTTCTTTTTTTTTTTTTTTAGAATTTCCATCTCCATGGTTGCCTCCATTTGTGTTTTCTTTATTGCTTTTGTTTTCATGAACAGGTCTTGGACCAATTTGTTCATTTCCTTTACCTGTTTTATAGTATTTTTCTGTATTTCTTTAAGATACTTATTTGTTTTCTCTTTAAGGGCTTCTACCTGTTGACTGTGTTTTCCTGTGTTTATTTAAAGGATTTATTTATATTCTCTTTAAGGCCTCTATTATTTTCATGTGATGAAACTTAAGATCAGAATCTTGTTCTTCAATGTGTTAAGATTTTCAGAGCCTGATGTAGTAGGAGAGCTGGGTTCTGATAGTGCCATATAGCATTGGCTTCTGTTGCTTCTTTATTGCATGTGATTTTCACAATCTGCTTGTCTTTGGTGTTAGCTGGCCTTGATATTCTGGATTGGAGCAGGCTTCTCAGGAGGCATGTGGAGCTGTGTGTCCAGGGTTAGAGTAAGCCTCCTGGGAGGCAGGCAGAACTGTAAAGTGGGTGGGCAGTATGGGTAGTAGGGGAGCATGGGTGGGAAGTGGGCACATTTATCCATCATGAGTGCAAGTGTAGGTGCTCACCAGGAGGGAGATGGGGCTCCAACAGGGTGAGACAGAGCCCACATCTACTGAGCTCTGTGAGATTCTAGTTGGCATGTCCCTGTTTAGAGCAGTCCTCCTTAGAGACAGGCAGGCCTGTGGGGTGGCAGTAGGAGTGAATATGCTGGTCTGTCATGAGTTTATCTCCAATATTTCTATTTCCTTATTGAATTCAGCTCTCAAATGCTAGATTATTTTTATCATTTAGTTAGGCCTTATGTTTGTAATTTAGGGGGATTCCTTAGGCATTTATTTCTATTATATTGAAATTAATTTTCCTATCTGTGTTTTATTTAAATCACTTGAATTATTTAATAAAGATTATAGTTATTGTACATTCTGTGTCTTGTGGTTCATCTCTGTAATTCTCATAGGAGAACACTTCTTTTGGACTGGTGGGTTTTTTTGGCGACATACTCTTGACTTTTTATAATTTTTGTTTCTGTGATGAGACCTGATCATATAGTGTATGCCTGATGTGAAATTATAGTGTAACTTTGGTAATTGTTGTTGTCCAAGCATGGCTAATTTCTGATTATGTATGTGGGTTGATTGATGCATTGATCAGATGCTTTGCATTGAGTTTTGACTAGAGTAATGGGACAAATAGCTAGATCTGCTGTGGAAGATTTGCAGGCTGTGCTATTTTAGCTTTGCCTGGGAGTACAAGAGTGGCATGATTGTGACTGGGCATTGTGGGCTTCCATCACTAGTCCAGCATATAGACTGTGATTTAGCTATGCCTGAAGGATAGGAATAAAGACAAATAAGATTCCACGGACTCACCATGCTGGGCCAACACACAAATATGTATTCCAGATGAATATTTGAGTTTAGATGTGATACAGCATATCTAAAGTCTTGTAGACTCACCGTACTTGTTCAGCTCACACCATGAGTCACCTAGGAAAAGCCTAAAGGTTGATCACGGCACAGGCATGTTCCAGACCTGGAGACCTAGAAGGATGCACTGGCACACAGATTTACAAATGTCATTGTTGAAAAAATGGAGAGAAGCTTCTTGATGCCAATTTTCCACACTCCTATCAGCCAGGTTTCTGAAATGAAAAGTCTTCCTTTTGGAAAGGGCCAATTGTAATAACCTCAACTCCACATATCTATTCAGCATACATTAGCAGCCAAGCAACATATACCTGAGTAGAACAGATATACTGTTTTGTCCTGAAGAACAAGGTGTTTTAAAATGAATTATTTTGTTCAAAGAAAAAGTGACGTTTATTGGGACGTGATGTTGCATTTCGTCTATGAGTTCTGATGGAGGACCAGGTTAAACTGGAGCTAATCAAAATAGTCCTGGAAATAAATGGTGTTCAATCATTGTTGGCCTTATATTGTAATTGTACAAATGGAACAAATAAAATAATAGTTATAAGATATTATATGGGCCTGCCCATAATTCTAATACTTGCAATGCTGATGCAGAGGATTGTCATAAGTTGAATCTGGCCTGGGCTACATAGTGAGTTTTAACTCATCTTGAGCTACCTGTCTCAAAACAAGAACAAATCCTGTAAGATATTGATAAATAAAATACATTTGAAATCTTGCTTGAAAAATGCAAAAAAAGTTTGGTCATTATTTTAATCAATAAATAAAATTAATTACCAGAATTTTGCATTCATTGATATAATTTAGATTGTTTTGTGATAATGTTATAATTAGACCACTCTGTTTTACCACAGAGACTGCTATAGTGCATCAATTTTTGTCCTCAAAAACCACTTCTGCATGCCCTGCTGACTCTCAGGGGATCCAATTCTCAATGCTTTCCTATTATACTAAGGGTGATTTCTCTCCCAGATACCACACACCCAGAACTCAAGCCTAGATGTCTTCTACATTTCTCCATGTTACATCCTAATGATCCATTGCCCAGTTTGAGCTAATCTAGAGTGGATGCTAGGTACCTTCCATCATATCTATAAGGTCTTATCAATGTCATAAGCAAATGATCAGCATCCCGAATGAAGATGCCCATTATACTGCTGTACCTAGAGGATAAAGTGTGCTATATGTTAAATCTGGTATGGTCTGATGTGGTGAGTAAGGGGAGCAGGAGGGAAGACTGAGTCCTGCTGAGATGCATGGGTTGACTCACCATGTGCCTGGATACATTGTGGAAATCTCCAGTCCTGGACTGCAACAGTAAGTGGACTCAGATAAACACCTCATTTACTGAGTGTGTCTTGACACAATTGCATGGTTCTTAACAGAACAGATTCATCTTCTCTGAAAAAAGCATGAGGCTCCATGTGAGACCTTTGGAATTATTAGGGTAGACAGCCTCTGTGGAAGAAACCAAAATATGAAAAATATAGAAAATAGATTAAATTTTGTAAACACAAGAAATCTACTGGAAATGCTAAATAAAGATAGAAGATTTTGTGATTTTAAAAGAAATTATGGGGATGTGACAAAACATATTTGTGTATTCAAAACTGTATTACAGAAAGAAATGTTGACTTTCAAGATTAAACATTTGGAGAATCTAGAGGAAGGAAATTCATCAATATATTACAATATCTTTAACTTCTATGTTATGCAAAGTAAGAATTATATGGTTTGAATGCAATAGTGTAGATTGACATCAAGTTGAAGATCACACAAGTTTGCACACTAATGAAAGTTCTCAGAGGAGTAAGTAATTACAATAGGTGCTGATAAGTATTGTCTTATTAGATATTTGATTCCAATATAATGAACTTTTTAATAAATATTTTATTACTGTTAATTCTGGTCACCATTCTGTAATAATTATATAACTAGTATACTATATCTATTTTGAAACTAAGTTAGGATAGTCTTGTAAACCACCTAGACATTCTAAAATTGATTAAATGAAAGTTTTCTCTTAGACAAATTTAAAACTCAATAAAATTATTTGAAATAACATGGAAGAAATATGAACATGTAAAGTTTAAAATTTTGGCTTTGTTTTAACTCGAGAAAGGTGAAAGACAATGTTATTTACTATGTTAATTTACTAACAAAAGGTGGGATGTAAAGTAAATAGAAGTAGAAAGGTCATGGCTATTGCCACTATTGTTCCTCCAGTCAAAAACTGTTAAACTTAAAGGAAGTAATTTACACATTCTTGATAGGCAGCCACAGTGAAAAGCATGGTTGCCATGGTGAAGCTGTGTGCTCATCTGGACCTTTGTAGAAACTCTGGTGCCCATATAATAATGATGCATCTTCGATGTTGCCCTTAACATTGAGTTTTTTTGTTTTTGTTTTTTTCTTTTTTTTTCCATACTCCTTACTTCCTATCTGACCTGTAGAAGACATGAGGTTGTTCACAAACTGTGTGATCATATTTGCTAATGTTCCTTGAAGGTTTACCATTTAGAGTTTAAACTGGTGAGTCAGAGCTATATCTTGACAGTCCTTGTGCTTCAAAGTCAGTGGGCATTTCACTTCTGTTTTAAAGCAATGTCATTCTAATGTGCTGTCAAGCTAGAGATTTTTGTCTTTTGATTGTTCAAAAATTAATCAAATATGGGTTGCACTGAAGATGTATTACAATGATAAGTTTGAGGAGTAAGAAACTTAGTTTGATACCTTTCAGCAAAGTTATCTCTACTAGAGAGTGTTCTAGGCATAGTGCTTGAGAAGGTATAGCCTGGAGCTCTTCTCATAATGTAGATACCCCACATCTGATACTGACATATTCTAATATGTAAGCACAGATCTCATTAAGATTTTCATTCTTACCAGCCTCTCAGTCACATGACTTATAATATATATCCTTGTGTAATAGGGATACATGTTTACAGCAAAACCTATTTTTTACCTCTGCCAACTTTTCACAATTGCTGGAATTTGTTAATGATGGCAAGTACATGTATTTTGCACTGATGTATTTTGCACTTCTCCAGTCTCAAAATTAGCAACAAAACCTTACTTTGGTGGTTGAGTAGATAAATGGAACCAGACAAACTGCAAAGTCATTTTCTAGATTCTCAGAATTACTGTCTTCTTTTCTTTTAGCCAACTTTACTGTATGGACAAATATTTTACAAATTCTGTAATTTGGCTGTATTAGGTATATAATTCAACAGACATAAGTTCTATCTTCACTGAGACAGGCAAGTAATGAATATAAAACAAGTTGTTTTTTTTAAAAATAAGTTTTTCAAATGAAGTGCTGACATTGGTAACCCGGAGAAAGTCTTGTTATTGAGAATGTACTCATTAGAAGGGGGAGTAAATGCTCTGCTTTTTTTTTCCTGTAATCTTCCCATTTGAAACTGTTCATAATAATATGCTCAAATCTATATAAGGAAAATGATAAAGGTATGCTGTTTTGGTTTTCACCCTCATAACTGTAACTGAAGAACAATATCAGTTATTCTACAGGTTTCAGGAACAATGAGTAGTTCAGGAATACACACAGTGCTGAATTAATTGAAGTTTGTCAATTGAAAGAAGAGAGTGAGGAATACACATTTAGAATCTCCATGTCTACATATAGTTCATAAGATGTGATAGGACATACTACATGGACACAGTTTACAAAGGCACTTGTAGAAGTATGATTTCTATATAGGTCTGATTTATGTATAGGAGAGAGGTAAGGAGATTTGGAGTTTTGCCAGTTGCACAGAATGGCAATGTTCTGAATCCATGAGCTCTAGAGTTATAAATGCCCATTCATGGCTTTGTTCGGAGAAGGCTATTAGACAGAATTTATTGTAATAGCTCAGCATCTGGCATTATGAATCCAATGACACTTTAGATGTATGATTTCATTAAATCTGGTGATCAGTAAAAAGGGTAGGTCATTCTGCAATGACTGAATGTAACTACAGTATTAAAAGGACACACATACACACACACATACACACCACAAACACAAACACAACACAAAAAAATCAGTTGTTAGAAAATGAATTTGTAATCAGCTTACTAGCTGTCTCAGGAGTGCCATTTTGCTTTTCCAAGCATATGTTCATGTGCATATTTTAGTAAGAAACCACCCCAGAAATATCCATAAAATTTGTTAAATTCTTTATCCTCTAAGGAACTCAAACTCACTTAACTATACAGGGAGTGACAACATCAATAAGCATGCTACTGTAGACAGGTGAAGTCCAGGAACTCTCAGCCCTACATAAACAGCTACAGCCAAATAAGGTATACTGAGAGCTGGAGAAATAGTCTTCTTCAGGGAAGAATTGACTCATTGTTTACCCAATACCCAATACCAAATGATCAGCTCTGACGATAAATATACAAGTATCATACAGACTTAGTACACTGTACTTATTAACCAGACCATCACCTCCACAAAGATTAAGGAGAGGTTTGGGGGTTTGGAGGTAGGAAAAGGAAGGGGAAAATGATGCAATTATATTATAATGCCAAAAAAATTTTTAAGACAAGGCAGGAAATAACTGACTGTAAAGAAGTGATCTTCTGACTTCTGCAACCCCACATCATGAGGACATAAGCAAGCATGCAAATACATATTAGTAATTAGTGAAATAATGTCAAATGATAGAAAGCCGTAAAGCATATATGATTTATAAGAGGTTGATATATAGCTGTGCCTAGAACTAGCAAGTAACTTAAAAGTGAATTTTGTGGAACATTGCTCAGTAATGAGCCATGCACAGCCTGATTCATGAAGTGAGTCCTATATTTGGATTCCCAGGTAAAAATCAGCTAAGGCACTTTTGCAGACTAGCTGTGTTAATAATGAACTGTGTGACTTAAGAATGTTAATAAACTTTTCATGAAAAACAAACCTTTTTAGATATATAGTGAATCTCTACCTCAGTCTTTGTTTTGTCTCACTGTATCTGTCTCTCCATCTGTCTATCTATCAGTCTGTATGTCTCTCACAAACTGATGTTTAGTCATAGAGTCATTTAAAAGAAGTATTGAAGGTTTCTATAACTAATCTCAGGCAGTTTTCTTCATTGTATTAAGCTCAGCTCAAAATCAACAATACAATTCATGCTGTCATTATTCTTTATTCCTTCCTTCATAACCAGATATCATTTCTCTTTATTCAAGATTTCTGGGAGGATGTGAGTACTAATCAGCAGGAAAGTCTGGGTTTCAACTGTAATATACAGTTAATGAATGATTTTGCAATGTACAGGGTCTAGGGAGAATCTCACCCAAAGGAATCCCAAGTGGACCTTACACAGGGTGTACAATTGTGAAAGCTTTACTCAAGAATTGACTGAACTTAAGTAAAGCATATGCAAATAAGTACAGTTAGAAAATCTGAAATATAAAAAGGTATGGTCCACACTAGATGCTAAAATTTCTTAGAACCACAACAATAAAGTACACTTGTAGGACACAACCATTTTGAAACCCTCTATAAGGCATTTGATGGTGAATAGAAATTACATATCAACTCATTTTATTATGTAAACTTATTTTTTTCATAATTAAATAACCATCTCTTTGTAGGTAAAAAAGGAAGAGATACGATGGAACATAAGAACTATACTTTCACCAACGATTTCATCCTCTTAGGACTGTTCTCTTCTTCCAAGGCAAGCTTAGTTTTTTTCTCATTTATATTTTTCATTTTTATTATGACTATAACAGAAAATACCCTCATGATCCTCCTAATCCACAGGGATTCTCGACTCCATACCCCAATGTACTTCCTGCTCAGTCATCTCTCCTTCATGGATATCTTGCACATTTCCAACATTGTTCCTAAAATGATCACTGACTTCCTCTCAGGCAGCAAAACTATTTCCTTTGCAGGCTGTGGCTTCCAGATATTTCTGTCCCTCACTTTGCTAGGTGGTGAGTGCCTTCTCCTGGCAGCCATGTCCTATGATCGATATGTGGCCATATGCCACCCACTTCGCTATCCTGTGCTGATGAAGGATAACTCCCCTGGGCTCCTAGCTGCAGGCTCCTGGCTGGTGGGGATCCTCAACTCCATACTGCACACAGCTTTTGTACTCCATTTTCCCTTCTGTCACTCAAGGGCCATTGATCACTTTTTCTGTGAAGTCCCTGCCATGTTGAAGTTGTCATGTATAGACACAACACACTATGAGCGAGGAGTTTATGTGAGTGGCATTATTTTTCTGCTGATCCCATTTTCCATGATCTCTATATCTTATGTGCAAATTCTCCTCACTGTCTTCCAAATGAAATCATCAGGGGCCCGGCAAAAGTCTTTTTCCACCTGTTTATTCCACATGGTTGTTGTCATAATGTACTATGGGCCATTCATTTTCACATATATGAGACCCCGCTCATACCACACTCCAGGGCAGGATAAGTTTCTGGCAATATTCTACACCATCCTGACACCCACACTCAATCCCATAATCTATAGCTTTCGGAATAAAGATGTCCTCATGGCTGTGAAAAATATAGTCCAAAATAATTTTCTGAATAAAAAATGAATAGAAAATGTCTCATTTTTATGTTTTGTAAACTCACTTTCTTAGCTTCTCTCACACATTTACTTCACAGTATGTATAATTGTACCCAGGTATATATTTATATCTGTATATGGATGACCATGGTAAAGTCTTAGTATGCTCTAGTAAGGCAACAATAACACGTTATCTCAGATGATGAAATATTTGTTAATGTATTTATAAAACATATTGTGGAATTATGTGTACCAACTGTTGTAGCAATTTTCCAAACTAATGCAAAGGAAATCTTTTCTATTAAAATTGATGAATTCATCTACAAAACCAAACCAAAGCAAATCAACCAACCAACGAACCAACCAACCAACCAACCAACCAACCAACAAATCAATCAACCCAAGCAACAGAACAACCAACTAGCCAACCAAAATTATCCAGGACAATTTATCCATTCTCAACATCACAAGCAAACATATCTCTATTTAACTATAACATTTTCTTTCTCATTTGTCCCCAAATGTCATGTTAACATTGATATCATATATAAAAGATCCAAACTTTTAAATGCTCCAGGGTCCTTAAAAGTCAAATACTTTAAAAGTGCCCACTTTTTTTTAGAAGTGCAAATCTTCTCTAAAAAATATAGTTTATAGAAATTTTAGAGAAACTATGCACAGTTTTTCTTAAAACATCTGAAATATCTTTACTGTGAGCTCCAGTACAATGAAGTTATGATTGTCTAGCTGTGGCCTGGCTCTCTAGTCTGGAGGAGCCTTGCCAGACTTGACTCTATATGGAAACCTTCATGGGCCTCATAACTAAACAACTTGTAACATTGCCTGGCCAACCATCTGAGTTGGATCCTCCCATCATCCTAGCTGGTCTGCATGGAACAGCTGGCAGAGGAGATCATATGATTGGGTGGAGCCCCATTGCCTAGCTGTGGCCTGTATTTACAGTTTAGGGAAGCCTTGCAGCACCTCTAGAGTGTCCTGTCTCCCCATGAAAACATTTGGAGGCCTTAACACTAATCAGCTTAAAACGCTTTCCAAACACCAATTCTAGTTGAACACGTCTGCCACCCTAGCTAGGTCTGACTGGGACACATCAGCAGAGGCTGGTCCTCCAGGGAGATGGCCTATAAACTGGTGTTTGTCTGAGGCATAGTCAACAGAGTAGGTTACCCTGATCACTGTTGTCTAGTCTATAGCTCACCTCACCTTTCTGAGAAAACCTGCTGCCATCAAGATTATTTAGCCAACAGAATGGATAACTAGATGCCTAAAAAATAGTTTGAGAACACAATCAACAAGACCCAGGACAATATGGTACCACTAGAGCCCAACTATCCTGCTACAACAAACCCTGGGTTTCCTAATGAAACTGAAACACAAGAAGAGGTTCTTAAATCTAATCTTATAAAGATGATGGAGGCCTTTAAATAGGACATGAATATATCCTTAGGTAAACATAGGAAAATACATATGAACAGGTAGAGGCATTAAAAGAGGAGGCAAATAAAAATATACAGGAAAAGGCACACGTGGGGAACATGGCAGTGGTGGGTGTTGTGAGCAGGAAGATTATATATGAATAAGAAGGAGTATATATTCACTAATCTTGTAGAAAGGCAAATGACCAAGACAGCTTAGTTTCAGAAATATTTCATGTTTTAGAAAAGGATGCTGAAGTAATTGTGAACTGGAGACCATCGGATGATGCATTAGATTCTTCTAGTACTCTGTATACTGGAAAGGCATCCAGTTCCGTTGTAGAATGGACTCAGGCTCCAAAAGAAAGAGCTTATGGAGGATCAGAACACCAGAAATTATGAAGCAGAATGGGACATAGTTAATACAGTGTCATTTAAGGAGAAACCACATACCAATGGAGATGCTCGAAGCCATAGAAATGGGAAAAGCAAATGGTAATTCCTGTTCAGTTTGGCAGACCTGAAATCAATCAAGCAAAGCAAAGAGGGTATGGGCTGGTCGTATTTGGTCTTCTGTCTAAAGGATGATGTCGTGCTTCCTGCCCTACACTTCCATCAAGGAGATAGCAAACTACTGATCAAGTCTCTTGAGAAATATGTGGTATTGTGTGAGTTATCACAATATAGTAGAACACTTCTTGTCAATTGTCAGAATAAGAGTCTTTCACAGTCTTTTGAAAATCTTCTTGATGAACCAGCATACGCCTTAATACCAAAAACTAAAAAGGATCTGTATACAGCAACCATGGTAGGATTTTCCAAAGTTACAAACTACATGTTTGATAGTTTGTGAGGCAGCAATCTCTCTATACATCAACGATTACCTTCAGAAATGATGGATTTTCATAGTGTTGCTACTCCAGGTCTGAAGATAAATCAGCAAGAAGAACCAGGATTTGAAGTCATTATGAGAATTGATTTGGGAGAGTGACCTATAGTTCAAAGGTGGGAACCAATATCCCTGGAAAAGTGGCCCAAAAGCCTTGACTCTGAAGGAAGTCTCCTAAACATAGAGAATGAAGCAGATGATATTCAGAGGGAATCTTAGTCATTCATTAAGAAATCAAGCATGAAAATTTCTCCTGGTTATCTTCCCTGGGATAGTACCAAAGAGGAAAGAATTCATTACAAAAACAAAAAAAATGATGAGTACTTCAGGATGAAACTGCAGTGGAAGTCTGTCATCAAGGCACAAGAGAAGAGAAACTCACACTTGAGACACTATAGAAGTCTGACCAAGAAAGAAGTCAACACAATAGATAGAACAAACAAGTTTTATGATAACCAAGGGCTGATTCTGTTTCAGAACATTTTGATGGCCTACTGCATATATGACTTTGATTTAGGATATGTACAATGAATGAGTGACTTACTTTCCACCCTTTTGTATGTGATGGAGAATGAAGTGGATGCTTTTTGGTGCTTTGCCTCTTACATAGATCAGATGCATCAAAATTTTGAAGAACAAATGCAAGGCATGAAGACCCAGTTAGTTAATCTGATTGAGCATTTTACTCAGATTGTGCCCTTCTCCAGCCTTGAGCAGGCCGGAAAGACCTTGTGACCTAGGTGGAGTCATCAACCCTGGCTGCATGTGCAAATTCTACAGGAACTTAGAAGAATAGACTGCCTGCTGCACTTGACTTGTGATATAATCTACAACAATCTGGCTGAAACAAAGGTTAGGTGGGGGCTTTCCCTATATATAAAAGAGCTGAAGATTAAACTTTGAGCCTTGATCAGAGAGCTTTGTCTTAGCTCCATGCTTCTCTTGCCCCTTTTCATTTCATTTCATTCTCTTTTTCATTTCCAGTTCTCCTTTCAGGTGAACCCAACTTGTCCATGGTTGCTGGACAGCTACAAGTGGTGCCCAATATAGGGCCTGAAAACTGATGGAATGACTGAGAAATGCTGTCTTGGTGGAGCTTTTCAGAAAATGGAAGAAGAATTGTAACCCACATGCAGTAAGCAATGAACAGCATTGATGGTAGTGCTAGTTATCTTTTTGAGGCTATGTTCCAGGAGGTGTTGAAGACCTCTGCAGAGGGGAGACCCTCACTCAAGTCTCAGAAAGTCACAACCACCCAGTAATCTGCTCGAGACACCGTGTACCGGAGCAATAGCGAGGTTTATTAGGGCATGTGACAGCTAGCTGCCGGTCAATTCGTATGCCCACGCAGGAGCTGAATTGACCCTGACAGCCAGTTTGAGAGGGGTTCTTAAGGGGAAAAACCACAAACCAAGGAATGGGGAGGGGGATGAGGGGTTGTTAGGGTGACATAACATAAAAATAGTGGAACATTCCAAAAGAACCCAACCTACATGAGTCAGGATCAGGTAAAAACACTCCGTATGCTTATCTTTCTCAAGAATGTGGTCCTGCCCTGTTACTTCAGCCTTACCCTGTCACTGCGGTTCTCAGCTTGGTTCTCAGCTTGGTTTCACCTAGTTCACTTGCATTCTAGCCAGTTCCTGTAACTAGCCTGTCCACATTCTTAACTTGTTTCATGGCTCGGTTTCTCCATGTCTTTATAAAGAAAGCCTGAAGAATATTTTATATGTCTAAAAAGAATTCTATGTACCCAGTATCTATAATTTTTCACTCTACATCCCCCACTTCTCCTAATCTTAAAATCTTAAAAACTTAACCACACTTCTCCTAATGTAAATCTGATTACAGATCTTGTATTTCAGTATCTTCATAACTTCTGGATTCTTGTCCTAAAGTTTGATACTGATGGCATAGCAATAAAAGCTGAACAGCACTAACTCTCTCTCTAACAAAGGTAACTAATCTGTTTAAGAAGCAAAAAGCAGAATCAAAAGGGGACCAGCGAGGGAAAATATCAGAGTGTTAATGTCTAATTCCTGAAGCATGTCCTGAAAGGCTGCCTCATGGTTGTGCTGCACTCTATTGGCCACACGCCACAGGGTTTCTAGTGTCCTCTGGAATGCTGCGCCAGCCTCACCCAGAGGCTTCAAGTCCTTGGAGCTGGTCACCTGCTCCCATAGGTATAGCTCATTTTTACGAAGGCCAAACATGGTCAGACACCGCAGGTAGCTTGGTGGTGTTGAACTAGAACCGCGTCTCTCAACTGGTGTGGCACACTCTGGTCTCCAGTCTCATAGGCTCCTTTCAGCTGTTCCCAGACCTTGTGTCAGACCATTTTAAGTGTTTTTATGTAGGCAAACAAGGATTTAGAAAGGACAGCATCAGGATCATTCATTCCGCCTGCCCCAGTAAGTGGGAGTGGTACCCCACACAAAATCTCAAAGAGTGTAAGCTTAAATCACTCTAGAGTGTTCCACACTCAGAACAAGGCAAAGGGAAGGGGGGCTGTCCAGCCATTACCACCGGTCTCTAATGTTAATTTGGTTAAGGTCTCCTTGATTGTTCTATTTATCCTCTCTATCTGTCCTGAACTCTGGGGTTTATAAGCACAATGTAGTTTCCAATTAATCCCCAGCTGTGTGGCCAGTCCCTAACTCACCTGGGCAACAAAGACCATTAACAGACCCAGTTACCTTGGGTATTCCAAACCTTGGAAGGATTTCTTCCAGGATCTTCTGTCCATATTTTGCCAGCTCGACTTCTGTGAAGTCCATCTCCCAGTAAGCTCCGGGCCAGTCGCCCATCAGTCTCTTCCCATTGGTTAAGGCACAAGCTCTATAGTTTCTCACCACAGCTTTCGCCAAATCAGACAGTCCTTCTTCTTGTGGAAGGATTAATTTACCATCTCAGTTTTTATTACCCCATAAGGGGTTTCAGAGTGAAAGCCCAATTTGTCTATCACTTGATGGTCATCGGTGGCATATCTGAAACTGGTATCTCGAGTGTCAAAATAGTCTCTGGAACCCTTACTGCTAGAATCATTGCTCCCTGGGCAGCTTTCTTGGCAGCCATGTCAGCCATTTGATTTCTTCTTGCAACAGTGTCCTAAGCCCTCTGGCTTTGGTTCAAAGAGGCTCAGTATTTCTGCAGTTGTCAGCAGCCCTCTTTTTTTTTTTTTTTTTTTATAAATAATTTATTTATTTTTGAACATGAAATGCTTTTTTATAGCATGTTTCACAAGGGGAGGGGGTAAGAGGGGCCAGATGGTGGAAAAGTACAAAATCTTCTTGGCCTGTGCCTTGAAACATGTCATGGTCTATACGGTACACTGCCTTGAATTATGATCTACCTGCTGTTCTTCAGAAGATATGGTACACTGCTTGAGTTATGGTCTCCCTGCTATTCTTAAGATGATATGGTACACTGCTTTGAGTCTATCTGCAGTTGCTAAGCAGGATCTTGCAGTTGCCACGCTTCAGAGGACATTGTGCAGGTGGGGAAAGGTAGGGGGTGAGGGTAAGGGCGAGGGTCCTGGCTTCTGGCATCTCCCCCTTCTCTGTTTAGTTAGAGAAGGCATCTTATGATCAATCCCAACTATGTGAATTTTGAATTTGGATGTCTAATTATGGGGGGTCTTAGACAAGTTCACAACCCCAAAACACTGATGTGAGACGAGTCACATCGATGGTTGAAGGTTTTAGGCTGTCGACGATGGGCAACGTCAAGGGACTCCGATGTGGGTGAAAGGAGGGTGAGGCCCCTGTCTTAGGCCATGTAGGCTGCACCCACTCCCAGCACCACGCACTCCTTTTCGGCTGCATTGGGTGGGCCCCTGGGAAGTGGACCTACAATAATCCCGTCATTGGGCTAACTCACAGCCATCCTAGTCCCTTGTAAATGTTCAATTTACCAACCATTTGTCAGTTTGGGGTGTAATATTGTCATAAAGGAAGGCTCCCCAATGTTAGCGGCCATATCAAGGGCGGCCTTGGTTTAGGAAAAAGCCAATTTTTGTTGTGGTGATCAAGAGGCCAAGCTCTCTATCGAGAGAAACGGGGGCAAAGCCAGGCATACCAGGAACCCTTCTGGAGGGCGTGGAAGTCTAGCGGTCGACCGTAGGGGGGGAGGCAGGGGAGCTGGCAGCTGTGTCAGTCTCCTGCAGAGTCACTTCTGGATCCTCTTCAATTTTCGGCTGATGGTAATGAACTTCAACCGTCTTCTTGATGGCAGCATCAACCTGGTTCCGTGGATGACAGGTCGCGGGTTTTGATCTCTGTCTCACTTAATCTTGATGTCCTGCACACATCCTCTCAATGAGGGTCCGTCCAGAGGGGTCCGTGCCTCGAGCCCCACGTCTGGGTGCCACTTGACCCGACTGGCAGGCCCTAGTTATTCGTGGGGGCGAGGAGGACTGCAACCTGCTATTCTTCAGAAGATATGGTACACTGCTTGAGTTATGGTCTCCTTGCTATTCTTCAGATGATATGGTACACTGCTTTGAGTCTATCTGCAGTTTCCAAGCAGGATCTTGCAGTTGCCAAGCTTCAGGGAACCTTGTGCAGCTGGGAAAAGGTAGGGGGTGAGGGTAAGGGCGAGGATCCTGACTTCTGGCCCATCTGGATTAGAACTTCTAATGGCAGGCATCACGGGTGATTCATTTTTGCCTGGAAAGAAAAAAGAAGGGGATTCTCAGGGAGATTTCTCTTCCCTGGATGTAAATTATTATTCATCGTATTTATGGTTGGGCCTGGCTTTGTGAGTGTATCTATTTTTTTCATTAATATTTATGGTAGCCGGTTAGCTGTGCCTTCTGTGGTATTGGACAGGCATATCAGTCCTCGGCTCCATAAGGGAACTGGGTCTGGGGCATTCCCTTTACGGGTATGAGGGTCCTTCCCCATATCTGTGGCAAAGTTTTGTTGGTCTTGGTGGTGCCCGAGGTCACCTACATGGTCAGCAAGAGATTTGCCATGAGCTTTCAGTCAGCAGCCCTCTTTGTCTGTAGATTGTACCATGTATATGAGCCGTGGCAAAGGCATATCGGTACTCACTTTTTATCTGCCAGTGAATCTCCCGCCATTCGCTTACCTTCTACCATGAAACTGCTGCCATCTGTATACCAGTTCAGACTTCCTGGCCAGGGCTGGTCCTTCAGGTCGCTCCGAGTACCTGTTTCTTCTGCCAGGATATCAACACAGTGATGGACGGGAGAAGAGTCATCAGTCACAGGCATCAAGGTGGCAGGATTCAAGATGGCCGGGGGTGCAAAGATCACCCTTTCAGTCAAAAACAGGCTCTGATAGTGCATCATGCGAGCATTAGTCATCCATCAGTCAGGGGGCTGCTGGAGAGTTGATGCTGCCAAAAGTCCTCTCTGGTGGGAGCGAACTGAGGAGGTTAAGTGTCTTGTACTCTCTTATTGACTTTTCTTAGATCTTGTATTGGCTTGTAATCATTAGTGCCTGGCTTCTTCAGTTTCAAACCAAACTTTTGGGAATTCTGCTAGCCAATCACTGATATCTTGGGCTTCCACCTTCATCACCCAGGTTCTCTGTCTGTCTAATTCCTATCCTTTCTCTTGTCTTTCTCTCCTGCACTGCGGCCAAAATCCTTCCTGCCTGCAATCTTACCTGCCTTTTCTCTCTTTTCTTTCTTTCTTTCTTTCTTTCTTTCTTTCTTTCTTTCTTTCTTT